>NC_039288.1:17689645-17746365 GCF_003368295.1 Carassius auratus
CTGCCTTTAACTATCATTTTGCACTACTGACACACTGTTTTCCAAATGAATGTTGTTCAGTGCTTTGACGCAATGTATTTTGTTTAAAGCACTATATAAATAAAGGTGATTGAATGATTGATTGATTTGAGGAAGGTGCTTTAGAATCTGGTCTTGAAGGGTTTGATGTTCCTGCACCAGACCCAGACCTGAACCTCTGCTTTAAGAAGTAACTGTGGGAGTCAATGAAACAAAACAGTATGGTCGTGGAACGCAATGAGAAAAAGTATTTGTTGCATGGAAGACCGTATGCACCAGTACCAGTAGCACCCTTTTGTGGCTGTATTGCAAATACAATACATGTGTCTTAAGTTTTTACAAGAAATAAAACATTTTTTTTTTTTATTCATGCAAATACAAAAACAGCTAATGCATTATAAGAAGAGTGACAACTAATTGATAAAACACAATTATGAAAAAAAAGATGGTGTTTGTTGTCAGCAGTTGCAAAGATGTAGGTGTACAAACGTTATCTGTTTCCACCTGCTGTTAATTAATGCTTAATGCGATTTTTAAATATAACAGTATTTCAATCAATCATAATGCATAAACGTATATTGCCACTGTTAAACTTTAGCATTACGCAGCTCCACTGGGATGCCGCTTGTTTTTCTGCACAAGAACCCATCAGTGTCCTTTAGTAATAAAGAAAGAGACATTGATATCTGTATTTGTACCAAACAACAATTCAAACATGATTAGACTTTGCACCTGCAGTGAAAAAATGAATAGAAGAAAAGCAGTGAATTGCTATGATCTTTAGAAATGAATGAAACGAGTAACAATTCAGGAAATAAAAATTTAGGCTTGTATAACTACATAATTGGTCATATTAGGAATATGAAGGGTTTTATCAGCAAACCTGTTAAGAATTACATGGATTTTTGCAACTAGGCTTCTTAAAGAGATGGTTCTACTGTAGAAACTACTAGAACTATCTCTTTAACCACACACTCATGTTCAGTATCCCTAACCTCCTATTCTGAAATCACATTTTCAGCTGTTTGAAGTAGCTGCTAAATGGCTTTGCTCAGGTCAAATATGGGCAGGGCTTTCATTGGTCATCTTTACTTTATAAACCTTTGCACCTTACAGTCGAATGCAAGTTTATATAAAAATACTTTTAAGATCAGCCGTCTTGGTGATGAGGAGCCAAGATAGAAATAGAAAGCCAAGATTAGTTTATATTATTTTAACTGGAATATATTGTTGCAACTAGCTAAAACATTAAAATAGGTATAAAGTGTAGGTATAATACGTAGACGATTAAAATAGGTATAATGTGATCTAACTGGATTGATAATATGTGGCGACTAAAGTAAGTGTGAAAAGTAAAATCTCTTTCATTCATCGCATAACTTTAAAAACCCCAATTTTAGTAAGTTTATAGCATTAGCCGAAAGACTAAAGACTAAATCCTGAAGAAAAATCGAATTGTGATCAATAACCAGCACGTGTCCTTTATCTTCTTATGTACTACAGTTACACTTTGTACCTTTGTGTCTGTAACTGTAAAAAGAACATTTGTGATACTTGAAATGCAAATATTGTAACACAAACTATTTATTTCAATAATTAAATAATTATCTTTCACGTTTCCTCTGAACACAATACTGATGGAATCATTTTTTAAGAAAGACATTTTTTTTAATTGTTGCTGTATATCTTTGGTTGTCTTTGCAGTATTACAGGCTTTATTAAATATGACCCCAGAAACAGCTGATTTAATATTTTACTTCATAAATGTCACATCAGAATGCCACAAGAAAATTCAAATCAAATCAAATCAAATCAAAAAATGCATAGGTTATAGAAAATAGATGCTTTATATTCAGTGTCTCATTGTAGAAGATCTGCTGGATTCAGTGCAGAAGGATGAAGGAGAGCAGAGAACAGCAGAGGAACAGGAAGCTCTGAGAGACACCATTAGCACTGTTACACAGGTCCCCCTCACAACATGAGATGCTCCGAACATCTCTAACCGATCTTCTGGTATCACACAAAGCTTTAGAGACACAACCTTTCACAACCACTGACTGGCCTTCGATGCTCTCTGATAAAAAAGAAAGAAAACACAGGTTGAGTCTAAGTTTTACTGGTATATATGATATAAATTACATATTTAAACATTAGAGAGATTAAAAACAACAGCAACAGACAACTTTAATCTTCTTTCTTCTTCCTTTAGCAGATTCTCACCTGTTGCTGTAATGCAGCGGTCTTCACTCCCCGAACAACTCAGTATGTTTGAGCAGGTCTTCTCATCGCAAGAGTAACATTTCATTCCATTGGGGGAATTCGAGCCGGGATCTACAGGAGGAAAACAAGTAATCTTTTATTTTATTGTTTTAAGAGATGATTTAAAAACATTTAAGCATTGTGCCGATCTGATATAGGCTGGAAGGCTGCCAGCATCTGCAAAAGCTCTATCCCTTCTATGCTTTAACTGTGATCTGGGGACAGAGAGAAGTCTTTGTTCACCAGAGCTCAGATTTCGTGTAGGATTGTATGATAGAGAGCTCGGTGCCAGATTATTTATAGTTTTAAAAACATAGAAAATAATTTTTAAGCAAATTCTAAGATGCACAGGTAACCAATGCAACGATTTCAAAATTTGTGTAACATGATCAAATGTACATTGTCCTTTTTTTTTTTTTTTTTTTTTTTTTTTTTTAGAAATGCCAAGATAAAGAGAGTTGCAATAGTCCAAGTGAGATGTAATGAGCGCATGGATAGCAATCTCTACATTTTTCACAGAGAGAAAAGATTTTATTTTGGAGAGAAGCAGTATTTGAAAAAAAAAAACAGTTACTAATAACAGCATTTTTTTTTTTTTTTTTAATCAAATTTGAGACTCTGATCCCAGAATTATAAAGAGCAATGTTGTCCAGTTCGATTCTTCTGCTCCCTGAATTTTCACCAGGGCCAAAGACTATAACCTTAAGCAGGCAACGAAGAAAAATGACCTAATCTGACAAGAAACTTCGGGTAACACTTTAGAAGGTTCCATTAGTTAATGTTAATTAACTACTTTCGTTAACATGAACTAAGCAAGAACAATCCTTTTACAGCATTTATAAGTCTTAGTTCATGTTAATTTCAAAATTTACTAATGCATTATTTAAATCAAAAGTTGTGCTTGTTAACATTAGTTAATGCACTGTGAATTACCATGAACTAACAATGAATAACTGTATCTTCATTAACTAACATTAACGAAGATGAATAAATACAGTAATAAATGTATAATTCATTGTTTGTTCATGTTAATTAATACATTAACTAACATTAACTAATGGAACCTTATTCTAAAGTGTTACCGAAACTTCTATTTGTTAATTATGATTTGAAGTATAGTACACACTGTCCTTTGGAAGTAGAGCGAGTTTTGACTTTAAAGATGATCATTTGTATATGGTCAGTAAATCAGACAATACCTGGAGCGTCATTGACGTTACACAGGTCTGTGTTACAGCACACTGACGTCGTCCCCACAATCCCGAGGTTCATGGATCCATTTACACAGTCAGGAGTACAATCTTTTATCTTCTGGTTAATGCCACCTACAGTAAAAACATGAATGATTCAGAAAAAAACTGATCTACAGTGCACATTATTTTTGATGGAAAATTGATTTATATGTATGTCAACATTTATAATTCTTCTCATCTTTAGATTCAAATTGTATCAGAGAGTAAACAAATGAAATATCAGAAATCTCTATAGAATATTTTGGATTTGAATCTGTAAAAATTTGTAGAAGTTCTGTGACATGTTACATTTCAATCCGTCATATTGGACTTACCAACTTGTGTAACTGTTGTTAAACTCGTGCACTTGGAGAATCCACTGGGACATGTTTTTACCTTTTGATCCGAACAAGAACCCGTCATACTAACACACTCATAACAGCTGAAAGAGTGTCCTTTAGTAAAAAAAAAAAGAGACACATCAATAATCTGCATTAATAATCTCAATAACATTACAAACACTATTTGTGTTTGTACCTGCAGTGAAGAGAACGAACAGAAGAAAAAGTGAGATTTGCAGATCCATCGTTGATCAGGAGCTGAATGAAACAGTGTCTGTTTCAGCGCTCATTTTATAGCTTAATTAGAAGGTGTGTGTCTTTATGAGCATATTAAAGTGTAACAGAAGTTAAACACATTTCTGGAATCAGAAACTTACGTAATTTATAAGATAAAGGGATGTCTGATAAGGAATTGTAGTCTACTAAACCGTTTTAATGGGACAGTTCACCCAAAAATGACAAATCTGTTATCATTTATTCATGTCATTCCAAACCTGTTTGACTTCCTTTCTTCAGTGGAACACAAAAATAGATATGTTAAAAATGTCCTTGTGTTTGTTAGTTTGTCTGTGTGTGTGTTTGTCCATAAAATGAAAGTGACTGGGGTTCAGTGTTGTTTGTGACCCAACAGTCTTTAAATATCTTCTTTTGTTCTGCAGAAGAAAGAACCGCATACATACTTTGTATATCTTCAAATGCTGTATTATCTGTACATATTTACATTCGGTAACTAGAACCAATACAGTTTGTATGATCACTTTAATATACTATATTGTTGTAAGGTTTATAAGGTTTTATGACACCCACCCTCACACACTGGGTGGTGCATGAAACATTGTGTTTCAACAGAACCATAGTTTCCTTTCCTCTGAAATAATTAAAGATAAGTCTGGAGGTGTTAGAAGCTGTAATGACCTTGAACCCATTAGATTGCGTTACACTCTTTAGTGAAAGTGAAAGTTGTGACATTTGCCAAGTATAGTAACCCATACTCGGAATTAGTGCTCTGCATTTAACCCATTCAAGTGCACACACACACAGCGTTGAGAAGTGAACACACTGTGAACACACACCTGGAGCAGTGGGCAGCTATAGATCAGCGCCAGGTGGGCAACTGAGGGTTCAGTGCTTTGCTCAAGGGCACTTTATGTATGCACTGTAAAAACAATTACTTTGATTTTAACTGTAAAAAAAACAAACCTGTTAAATAGTTAATGTTAATTTCCTGTAAAATTCCCAGAATTTTCTGCGTTGCATTTCAAATTCTGTTTGAAAATGAAGTTGTTCTTTGAAATAACTATGTTTCTTCTTATTTTTTATATATATAATATCAATAGAAAGTATCATATCATCATACCCCACTATCATTTCATTGTATCCTGCTGGATTTTGCTTTGTGCCACTGTGAGAGTCAATGAAACAAAACTCTTGAAGAGTTTCAAGCACCCTTTTGTGGCTGTAGTATTGCAAATACAATACATGTGCCAAGTTTTTAAAAAAGTTTTTTACATGCAAATACAAAAACAGCTGATGCATTATAAGAAGAGGGACAACTAATTGATAAAACACAATTATTGAAAAAAAAATTATTGAGCTGTTCTTTAGGTGATAACAAACGTTATCTGTTTCCACCTGCTGTTAATTAATGCTAAATGCAATTTTTAAATATAACAGTATTTCAATCAATCATACTGCATAAACATATATTGCCACTGTTAAACTTTAGCACTTGTTTTTCTGAACAAAAACTCATCAGTGTCCTTTAGTAATAAAGAAAGATGGGTCTTTAGGAGAAAAAAGTAAAAATGAATGAAACGAGTTACATTTCAGGAAATTAAAATTTAGGCTTGTATAATTACATAATCGGTCATATTAGTAATGGTTAGGGTTTCTTCCAGGGGGGCAGGGTTTCATATTTTATTGAAGCCCCCCTGGGCGCAGCCATTGGCTAGCGGACCCCCACCTGCTGTTAGCATTCCATTGACTTCCATTCATTTTGGCGTCACTTTGACAGCGAATAACTTTGCATCTGAGGCGTTTAAAGACTCCATTTGTCCATTAATTATTTCTAAAGAAACACGAAAATGTATAAAAGGCTCCATTACCTTGTATCTTACATTATGGTCCCGTAGAAGCAGTTTTTGTAAAAATAGGCTAATGATTGCATCATGACCTGCGACTCTCTGTCGTACAGTAGAGAAATTACCGTATGGAGAGGAGGAGAAGCTCGCAGACAATCTTTCACTGTCTATGAGGCTATCGGGGGGACGTGGAGGCATGAAGTCAAGGGTGAAGCCCATAGAGAGTCCATAAAAGCAACAGGACAAAATTATTCAACAACATCTGCAAGATTCGGTGGGTGATTCAGATTTCTTTTGCACAGCGATTAGAAGACTTACAATTGTCAGACAGGTTGCTCACGTGACATATATGCCATCAAGCTCAGTTTATGTCTGCGCAGTTCGCTCGACCTCCAGGAAGTGCGTGCCCCAAATGACTTCACTTGTCTCCGTTGAATCCAATGGGGTCTCTGTGTCCATTTCTTTTACTGTCTATGGTTTCTTCACCCCACCAGTTAAGAATTACATCAATTTTTGCAACTAGGCTTCTTAAAGGGATAGTTCGCCCAAAAATTACAATTCTGTAATCATAACATTTTTGGGTGAACTCTTTAACCACAAACTCATATTCAGTATTCCTAACCTCACTATTCTGAAATAACTTAAGGTCACATTCGATATTTCAGCTGTTTGAAGTAGCTGCTAAATGGCTTTGCTCAGGTCAAATCTGGGCAGGGCTTGACAAAAGATTTCATTGTATATCTTTACTTTATAAATATCGAATACAAGTTTACATGAAAATACTTTTAAGATGGTGATGAGGAGCCAAGATATAAATAGAAAGCCAACTTGAATATATTGTTTATTGTATTAACTTGAATATATTGTTGCAACTAGCTAAAACATGAAATGATTAAAATAGGTATAATGTGACCTAACTGGATTGATAATATGTGGCGAGTAAAATAAGTGTGAAAAGTAAAATCTCTTTCATTCATCGCAAGATGTAGAAGAATTTTCACAAGAATTTTGTCATATGCTCTGAGAGAAATTTAAATGATAATGTTATAAAAGGAGGACAGTGCAAGATTATTTTATATAAAACAAATAACGATTAAATTTGACAGTTTGTGATTACACAGTTAATTTTAACTTAAAATAAACACCACCATAGTAAGTAGTAATGTCTAATGAGGATTCCAAGTACAGCATTAGCCGAAACACAGTTTTTATCCTTAAGCAAAAACTGAAACCAAATCGAATCGAACTGTGATCAATACCCAGCACTTGTCCTTTATCATCTGATGTTTTACAGTTACACTTTGTACCTTTAAACACATGTGTTTAAGTTAAACACATTTCTGGAATCAGAAACTTACGTAATTTATAAGACAAAGGGATGTCTGATAAGGAATTGCAGTCTACTAAACTGTTTTAATGGGACAGTTCACCCAAAAATGACAAATCTGTTATCATTTATTCATGTCATTCCAAACCTGTTTGACTTCCTTTCTTCAGTGGAACACAAAAATAGATATGTTAAAAATGTCCTTGTGTTTGTTAGTTTGTCTGTGTGTGTGTTTGTCCATAAAATGAAAGTGACTGGGGTTCAGTGTTGTTTGTGCCCCAAAAGTCTTTAAATATCTTCTTTTGTTCTGCAGAAGAAAGAACCGCATGCATACTTTGTATATCTTCAAAAGCTGTATTATCTGTACATATTTACATTCGGTAACTAGAACCAATACAGTTTGTATGATCACTTTAATATACTATATTGTTGTAAGGTTTATAAGGTTTTATGACACCCACCCTCACACACTGGGTGCATGAAACATTGTGTTTCAACAGAACCATAGTTTCATTTCTTCTGAAATAATTAAAGATAAGTCTGGAGGTGTTAGAAGCTGTAATGACCTTGAACCCATTAGATTGCGTTACACTCTTTAGTGAAAGTGGAAGTCGTGACATTTGCCAAGTATAGTAACCCATACTCGGAATTAGTGCTCTGCATTTAACCCATTCAAGTGCACACACACACAGCGTTGAGAAGTGAACACACTGTGAACACACACCTGGAGCAGTGGGCAGCTATAGATCAGCGCCAGGTGAGCAACTGAGGGTTCAGTGCCTTGCTCAAGGGCACTTTATGTATGCACTGTAAAAACAATTACTTTGATTTTAACTGTAAAAAAAACAAACCTGTTAAATAGTTAATGTTAATTTCCTGTAAAATTCCCAGAATTTTCTGCGTTGCATTTCAAATTCTGTTTGAAAATGAAGTTGTTCTTTGAAATAACTATGTTTCTTCTTATTTTTTATATATATAATATCAATAGAAAGTATCATATCATCATACCCCACTATCATTTCATTGTATCCTGCTGGATTTTGCTTTGTGCCACTGTGAGAGTCAATGAAACAAAACTCTTGAAGAGTTTCAAGCACCCTTTTGTGGCTGTAGTATTGCAAATACAATACATGTGCCAAGTTTTTAAAAAAGTTTTTTACATGCAAATACAAAAACAGCTGATGCATTATAAGAAGAGGGACAACTAATTGATAAAACACAATTATTGAAAAAAAATTATTGAGCTGTTCTTTAGGTGATAACAAACGTTATCTGTTTCCACCTGCTGTTAATTAATGCTAAATGCAATTTTTAAATATAACAGTATTTCAATCAATCATACTGCATAAACATATATTGCCACTTTTAAACTTTAGCACTTGTTTTTCTGAACAAAATCTCATCAGTGTCCTTTAGTAATAAAGAAAGATGGGTCTTTAGGAGAAAAAAGTAAAAATGAATGAAACGAGTTACATTTCAGGAAATTAAAATTTAGGCTTGTATAATTACATAATCGGTCATATTAGTAATGGTTAGGGTTTCTTCCAGGGGGGCAGGGTTTCATATTTTATTGAAGCCCCCCTGGGCGCAGCCATTGGCTAGCGGACCCCCACCTGCTGTTAGCATTCCATTGACTTCCATTCATTTTGGCGTCACTTTGACAGCGAATAACTTTGCATCTGAGGCGTTTAAAGACTCCATTTGTCCATTAATTATTTCTAAAGAAACACGAAAATGTATAAAAGGCTCCATTACCTTGTATCTTACATTATGGTCCCGTAGAAGCAGTTTTTGTAAAAATAGGCTAATGATTGCATCATGACCTGCGACTCTCTGTCGTACAGTAGAGAAATTACCGTATGGAGAGGAGGAGAAGCTCGCAGACAATCTTTCACTGTCTATGAGGCTATCGGGGGGACGTGGAGGCATGAAGTCAAGGGTGAAGCCCATAGAGAGTCCATAAAAGCAACAGGACAATATTATTCAACAACATCTGCAAGATTCGGTGGGTGATTCAGATTTCTTTTGCACAGCGATTAGAAGACTTACAATTGTCAGACAGGTTGCTCACGTGACATATATGTCATCAAGCTCAGTTTATGTCTGCGCAGTTCGCTCGACCTCCAGGAAGTGCGTGCCCCAAATGACTTCACTTGTCTCCGTTGAATCCAATGGGGTCTCTGTGTCCATTTCTTTTACTGTCTATGGTTTCTTCACCCCACCAGTTAAGAATTACATCAATTTTTGCAACTAGGCTTCTTAAAGGGATAGTTCGCCCAAAAATTACAATTCTGTAATCATAACATTTTTGGGTGAACTCTTTAACCACAAACTCATATTCAGTATTCCTAACCTCACTATTCTGAAATAACTTAAGGTCACATTCGATATTTCAGCTGTTTGAAGTAGCTGCTAAATGGCTTTGCTCAGGTCAAATCTGGGCAGGGCTTGACAAAAGATTTCATTGTATATCTTTACTTTATAAATATCGAATACAAGTTTACATGAAAATACTTTTAAGATGGTGATGAGGAGCCAAGATATAAATAGAAAGCCAACTTGAATATATTGTTTATTGTATTAACTTGAATATATTGTTGCAACTAGCTAAAACATGAAATGATTAAAATAGGTATAATGTGACCTAACTGGATTGATAATATGTGGCGAGTAAAATAAGTGTGAAAAGTAAAATCTCTTTCATTCATCGCAAGATGTAGAAGAATTTTCACAAGAATTTTGTCATATGCTCTGAGAGAAATTTAAATGATAATGTTATAAAAGGAGGACAGTGCAAGATTATTTTATATAAAACAAATAACGATTAAATTTGACAGTTTGTGATTACACAGTTAATTTTAACTTAAAATAAACACCACCATAGTAAGTAGTAATGTCTAATGAGGATTCCAAGTACAGCATTAGCCGAAACACAGTTTTTATCCTTAAGCAAAAACTGAAACCAAATCGAATCGAACTGTGATCAATACCCAGCACTTGTCCTTTATCATCTGATGTTTTACAGTTACACTTTGTACCTTTAAACACATGTGTTTAAGTTAAACACATTTCTGGAATCAGAAACTTACGTAATTTATAAGACAAAGGGATGTCTGATAAGGAATTGCAGTCTACTAAACTGTTTTAATGGGACAGTTCACCCAAAAATGACAAATCTGTTATCATTTATTCATGTCATTCCAAACCTGTTTGACTTCGTTTCTTCAGTGGAGCACAAAAATAGATATGTTAAAAATGTCCTTGTGTTTGTTAGTTTGTCTGTGTGTGTGTTTGTCCATAAAATGAAAGTGACTGGGGTTCAGTGTTGTTTGTGCCCCAAAAGTCTTTAAATATCTTCTTTTGTTCTGCAGAAGAAAGAACCGCATGCATACTTTGTATATCTTCAAATGCTGTATTATCTGTACATATTTACATTCGGTAACTAGAACCAATACAGTTTGTATGATCACTTTAATATACTATATTGTTGTAAGGTTTATAAGGTTTTATGACACCCACCCTCACACACTGGGTGCATGAAACATTGTGTTTCAACAGAACCATAGTTTCATTTCTTCTGAAATAATTAAAGATAAGTCTGGAGGTGTTAGAAGCTGTAATGACCTTGAACCCATTAGATTGCGTTACACTCTTTAGTGAAAGTGGAAGTCGTGACATTTGCCAAGTATAGTAACCCATACTCGGAATTAGTGCTCTGCATTTAACCCATTCAAGTGCACACACACACAGCGTTGAGAAGTGAACACACTGTGAACACACACCTGGAGCAGTGGGCAGCTATAGATCAGCGCCAGGTGAGCAACTGAGGGTTCAGTGCCTTGCTCAAGGGCACTTTATGTATGCACTGTAAAAACAATTACTTTGATTTTAACTGTAAAAAAAACAAACCTGTTAAATAGTTAATGTTAATTTCCTGTAAAATTCCCAGAATTTTCTGCGTTGCATTTCAAATTCTGTTTGAAAATGAAGTTGTTCTTTGAAATAACTATGTTTCTTCTTATTTTTTATATATATAATATCAATAGAAAGTATCATATCATCATACCCCACTATCATTTCATTGTATCCTGCTGGATTTTGCTTTGTGCCACTGTGAGAGTCAATGAAACAAAACTCTTGAAGAGTTTCAAGCACCCTTTTGTGGCTGTAGTATTGCAAATACAATACATGTGCCAAGTTTTTAAAAAAGTTTTTTACATGCAAATACAAAAACAGCTGATGCATTATAAGAAGAGGGACAACTAATTGATAAAACACAATTATTGAAAAAAAATTATTGAGCTGTTCTTTAGGTGATAACAAACGTTATCTGTTTCCACCTGCTGTTAATTAATGCTAAATGCAATTTTTAAATATAACAGTATTTCAATCAATCATACTGCATAAACATATATTGCCACTGTTAAACTTTAGCACTTGTTTTTCTGAACAAAAACTCATCAGTGTCCTTTAGTAATAAAGAAAGATGGGTCTTTAGGAGAAAAAAGTAAAAATGAATGAAACGAGTTACATTTCAGGAAATTAAAATTTAGGCTTGTATAATTACATAATCGGTCATATTAGTAATGGTTAGGGTTTCTTCCAGGGGGGCAGGGTTTCATATTTTATTGAAGCCCCCCTGGGCGCAGCCATTGGCTAGCGGACCCCCACCTGCTGTTAGCATTCCATTGACTTCCATTCATTTTGGCGTCACTTTGACAGCGAATAACTTTGCATCTGAGGCGTTTAAAGACTCCATTTGTCCATTAATTATTTCTAAAGAAACACGAAAATGTATAAAAGGCTCCATTACCTTGTATCTTACATTATGGTCCCGTAGAAGCAGTTTTTGTAAAAATAGGCTAATGATTGCATCATGACCTGCGACTCTCTGTCGTACAGTAGAGAAATTACCGTATGGAGAGGAGGAGAAGCTCGCAGACAATCTTTCACTGTCTATGAGGCTATCGGGGGGACGTGGAGGCATGAAGTCAAGGGTGAAGCCCATAGAGAGTCCATAAAAGCAACAGGACAATATTATTCAACAACATCTGCAAGATTCGGTGGGTGATTCAGATTTCTTTTGCACAGCGATTAGAAGACTTACAATTGTCAGACAGGTTGCTCACGTGACATATATGCCATCAAGCTCAGTTTATGTCTGCGCAGTTCGCTCGACCTCCAGGAAGTGCATGCCCCAAATGACTTCACTTGTCTCCGTTGAATCCAATGGGGTCTCTGTGTCCATTTCTTTTACTGTCTATGGTTTCTTCACCCCACCAGTTAAGAATTACATCAATTTTTGCAACTAGGCTTCTTAAAGGGATAGTTCGCCCAAAAATTACAATTCTGTAATCATAACATTTTTGGGTGAACTCTTTAACCACAAACTCATATTCAGTATTCCTAACCTCACTATTCTGAAATAACTTAAGGTCACATTCGATATTTCAGCTGTTTGAAGTAGCTGCTAAATGGCTTTGCTCAGGTCAAATCTGGGCAGGGCTTGACAAAAGATTTCATTGTATATCTTTACTTTATAAATATCGAATACAAGTTTACATGAAAATACTTTTAAGATGGTGATGAGGAGCCAAGATATAAATAGAAAGCCAACTTGAATATATTGTTTATTGTATTAACTTGAATATATTGTTGCAACTAGCTAAAACATGAAATGATTAAAATAGGTATAATGTGACCTAACTGGATTGATAATATGTGGCAACTAAATTAAGTGTGAAAAGTAAAATCTCTTTCATTCATCGCAAGACGGAGAAGAATTTTCACAAGAATTTTGTCATATGCTCTGAGAGAAATTTAAATGATAATGTTATAAAAGGAGGACAGTGCAAGATTATTTTATATAAAACAAATAACGATTAAATTTGACAGTTTGTGATTACACAGTTAATTTTAGCTTAAAATAAACACCACCATAGTAAATAGTAATGTCTAATGAGGATTCCAAGTACAGCATTAGCCGAAAGACAGTTTTTATCCTTAAGCAAAAACTGAAACCAAATCGAATCGAACTGTGATCAATACCCAGCACTTGTCCTTTATCATCTGATGTATTACAGTTACAATTTGTACCTTTGTCTGTGTAACTATAAAAATACAAATTTGTGATAATTGAAATGCAAATATTGAAAAACAAACTATTTGCCGATCCGTTAAGGAAACAGTGTCTGTTTCAGCGCTCATTTTATAGCTTAATTAGAAGGTGTGTGTCTTTATGAGCATATTAAAGTGTAACAGAAGTTAAACACATTTCTGGAATCAGAAACTTACGTAATTTATAACATAAAGGGATGTCTGATAAGGAATTGTAGTCTACTAAACCGTTTTAATGGGACAGTTCACCCAAAAATGACAAATCTGTTATCATTTATTCATGTCATTCCAAACCTGTTTGACTTCCTTTCTTCAGTGGAACACAAAAATAGATATGTTAAAAATGTCCTTGTGTTTGTTAGTTTGTCTGTGTGTGTGTTTGTCCATAAAATGAAAGTGACTGGGGTTCAGTGTTGTTTGTGCCCCAAAAGTCTTTAAATATCTTCTTTTGTTCTGCAGAAGAAAGAACCGCATACATACTTTGTATATCTTCAAATGCTGTATTATCTGTACATATTTACATTCGGTAACTAGAAACTGTATGATCACTTTAATATACTATATTGTGGTAAGGTTTATAAGGTTTTATGACACCCACCCTCACACACTGGGTGGTGCATGAAACATTGTGTTTCAACAGAACCATAGTTTCATTTCTTCTGAAATAATTAAAGATCAGACTGCAGGTGTTAGAAGATGTAATGACCTTGAACCCATCAGATTGCATTACACTCTTTAGTGAAAGTGGAAGTCGTGACATTTGCCAAGTATAGTAACCCATACTCAGAATTAGTAATTGGGTTCAGTGCCTTGCTCAAGGGCACTTTATGTATTCACTGTAAAAACAATTACTTTGATTTTAACTGTAAAAAAACAAACCTGTAAATATAAAATAGTTAATGTTAATTTCCTGTAAAATTCCCAGAATTTTCAGAAAGTTCCCAGAATTCTCTGCGTTGCATTTAAAATTTTGTTTGAATTTTATGTTTTTTTATTTGAAATAACTGTTTCTTCTTTTTTTTTTCTTATCTTTTATGTTTATTAGGGTTTTATGTTGTTAAATTTATGTTTATTGCATATTTCAGTTTAATGAGTCTCACCATGATGAATCATACTGTGCATCTTCTATGTATCTTATTATTTAAAAGCTGCTTGTGATGGGCTTTGTTTCATCACGTGACTTTCTCATCACAACCTGCTTTCAGTGGTTACCAGTATATTACAGAGGTAAAAAACAGATTTCAGTACTTCAATAAGTCGGTATATTAACATTATACCAGTTAAATGACAGTATTAAACTGTAAATTTAAGGTAAAACCTTTTTAAAACTTAAAACTGTGTTTTGTTTTGTTTGTTTTTATGTTTTTTTTACTGTATATTTTACAGATTTTTTTTTACAGTTTATGTATCTATGCATTAATTAATGATTAATTAATTGATAATAAACGATAATAAAAAATAAATGATTAATTCAATAATTTATGATTTTAACATTAAAAGTGAGTAGTTTTAACATGTAATATAGCGAATAATAGATAATACCAAAATAATCAAATTAATGAACCAAAAGTGGGCTAAAATAAGCAAAGAAATGAGGGTAAAACATATTAAAAAATTATATGTTGATGAAATTAAATTAGTAGTTTTGTTTAAACAAGCAAAAAAATTGGGTTTTGAAATATCTGTGTATTATTTTAAGCAATATTTGAGTACAGTCTTAATGAAAATAAATAACTAAGCAAATAATGAATAATTTTTTTTGTTTGTTTATTTTATGTTAAGCTATGAATATTAAATTAAATTTAAAATTAAAATTAATTATTTATTATTATATTTATTATTATATTATTTATATTATTTTTATTATTATTCATTTAAATTATTATATTTTAGAAATATTAAAAATATTAAAGTATTCAATCAAAATTGTAAGTATTATACTGTAATTAAATCTAACACACAGTATAATATAGATTTTTTAAATGCCGTTATATCTTAATCAACCTTTTGTCTTCTTGCATGTGATTTTGCATAGTGACAGACTGATGTTTGAGGAAACAAATGTGTTTGGGAACAAACTGACAATTCATCTCAACACATAACCTGACAGATAACACAGTTTACACTGCAGGTTTATGTAACTGATTATGACAGGAAAAATGCAAATTTTTATTACTGATACTGATCTGCGCATATGCCCAGGAAAAGTTCAGATAAGAAACTTGTATTATTATTTATTTGCCATAATCATAAACACAATGATTTTTAAGACAAATAGTTTGACCATTTCCTGTTGTTATTCTAGATATTTACATACAGTATAGTGGCTACTGAATTAGAAGTCTTACATATTTAAAGTACTTAAAGGTTAAGATAAAATACTGTAATAGTTTGTTCGAGAGCAGGAAGGCCTGAAAAGAGATATTGAGGTTGCTTTGTTTCTGGTCAATACGTAAGTAATTGATATGATGTTGTAATATCAGCTAAAGAGACATGAGAGATTGGAGAGTTAGCCTGGATGAAGCAATAAAGGGAGTGATGCTGATGTCAAATCTTGTTGTTTCTCAGAAATCATTTACTGCACTTTGAACCTTAGTAGACCTTGAAGAACTAAAAGAAAAAAAAGTTAACTAAGGAAAATAACTGAGGAAGATGTTTAATGTAAATCTTTCATTTTAAACAGCAGTTTAGCACACAGTTTTTTTTTTAAATCTTTATTGGATTCCATTATAACTTTTCACTTGATATATATAGGAAAGTACCTAAATACCAATATACTGTTTATACCGATTTAAATATATATATGCAAAAGAAGGGAAAGAAAAAATCTAAAGGAAATATGTAGTCTTTACTGCAAATATTATTACTCTACAAAGTTAATGCAGATATTGCAAACTCTTTATCTTATATTCATATTTTTTTCTTTTTAATAATTATCTGTTACACTAGTTGATGCACTATTTTGTTTAATATGTTTAGTAAAAACACATATTTTCATCCCCCATACCATAATGCTAAAGAACAGTAGAATTACAAGTATACTTTATTCTGAAGAGTATGACAAGAAATGTGCGTTGTTCAGTTTGTGTTGCAGCTGTTGAATCTGAAGTGCAGCTGGATTCACTGAAACAGGAAGTAGAAGAGCAGAGGAGACAACAGCAGGAGGAAGCTCCCCTTATACACGCCATCTGATCAAGACAATCGGGAAATTACTGTTAGTTAACAATACTTAATACTAATAACATAATAAAAAAAAAATGCTTATCCACTGTTGATGAATTTAATCACAATTAAAACTCTCTGAAACTAATTCATAAGATTCTCCTTTTTCTTCCACTGAAGCTTTGCACACTATTCACTGCTGAAATTTGATATTATGTTCCTTTAAACAGTCAGTTGTGTTTGTAGTATTATTGTTTGTATTATTTCCTCTTTTTAAGTCACTGTGGGGAAATCAATATCACGTGATCATGTAAAGGACAATACCTGCTGCATTGCAGAGGTCAGTGCCACAGCATTGGGTAACTGTCACTTGGGGCAATTGAGTCCCAACTTCACATGCAGGAACACACATTTTACTCATGGTGGACAACTTAGTGGTACCTGCAAAAAAAAAGACACAACCCTCTGTATAATAGAGAAACAAAACAATCAGTTCTGTGAAAAAAATTTAAATTCTTCCAGTTAATTTAGCTGTACAAAAACAGTCAGTTATACTGCTCAATATTTCATACTGGTATTTCTTATCATATTATTTTAATGTATTGTTGTAATCATAAACACACTGGTTTGTAGCACAAATAGTTTTACTGTTTACTGCACTTATTATGCACTTGTTACCTAGCAGAAATTTGTGGTTATATGAAATGTTACAGTTGCCTTATTTCAGCACCAGTAAATTATAGCAGCATCTTCATCAGTCAAACAAATGACAGCAAATTTTCATAAATCATATTGGACTTACTGGTTTGTACCACTGTTGTTGTAGTCATCCACTGGGACATGTTGTCTCAGTTTTATCCGCACAAGAACCCGTCAACGTATAAACGTATAAAATGTTGCATCATCTTATAAATAATCATCATAACAATTGTAATACATTGTAATACTTACGCATTTGTGATTAACAATGGCTTAGTTATGAGATTTAAAATACATTATAACTGTGATAAATATAATTAATTGTAACTTGGATACAGCATTTTCATTGTTTGTTATAAATGATCATCTTAAAAGCTATAACCACAAATAAGTAACTATCAAAATTAAATCTGTTCTCATGATTGTTTATGAGATAATACAAGATACTGTATTATACATTTTTTTAAAATGCATTAAAATATCATTATGATGTCTTTAGAATACACTTATATTGTATTATAAATATAGGCTTCAAGTGTTTGCAGAATTTCTTCATATTAATACAATACATTGTACCATATTTGTATGGATTTATTTCCTCATTGTAAGTAATTTACTTGGAAGTTAATGATAAAGGAATGTATAATTAGGAACCATAAGGAATGTAAAAGTCTACTTCTAGGGACAGTTCACCCGAAAATTATGTTTTTCTTATGTTCCAAACCTGTTCTTAAAAAAATATTTGAAAAATGTCTCTTTGTATGTGTTTGTTTATTTATTTATTTATTGTACATAAAATGAAAAGCAATATTGCAAATTAGGAAAAATATCAATCCATGCATTTTCCAATCAACTGTACGTCCCCTATAAGTTTTGTTTTAACCAAGCAAAATATATGGTTTTGATATATCATTGTAATATTACAGTGCACACCTAATGAAAATAGCCACCTATGCAAACAGTTTATTGTTTTTTGTTTATTTAATCATAACAATAAGCTTTTAAGTATTCTGCATTAAGTATGATTTTGTCAAATGTATTTCTTTTAAATAAATGTATTTTGGATGCTATAATCAACTACGTAAATTTGCAATGTTTAAAAAAATGTGTTACATTTTAAATCAACCTATAATTTGAGCTAGTGTAATACATTTTTTAAATGTTGTTTAACCTCTGTAAACCTTTTTTTATTTTTTTTGCATGTGATTTTGCATAGCAACAGACTGACGATTAAGTTAATGTCATGGGATACAAACTGACAATTCATCCCAAAAATAAAGTGACACATCACACCCAAACACATTTAGAAGACCGTGTTTGCATTGCAAAAGCTAAAAGATGCAAAAGTTGTCTCTGGGGCAGTACCTTTTCAAAATGTATTAATATGTATAATTTAGGTACACTAGGTACTAATATGTAACTTTGAAGTCATAATATGCACCTCAAAATATGCACAAAAATGTGTACTGTTTAAAAATTTAAACCTTTTGTACATTTGTATTTTTGAGTGTATCTGTGGTATGACAGATTGACAGGACTGAAAACAAAATACTAAATTTAAAAAAGGAAAAGAAAAAAGATACATTTCTTAAAATGTTTAATACATTTCACCTGTTTTCAGACATGTTCCCATTTTCTCAATGTTTTCTGAGAAACTGTTCTCAAAAATGGCCTCATTTTGCACAGGTTTAACTATGTTCCCATTCTGAAAACTCAATATAATGAACTCAATTCATCACAGATAGCACATATTGATATATGTGTAACTAAGGACGCACCAGTCAGAATCTCTGGAGCACATGTGATTATCTGCTGATGAAAATTAATCCTAGTGGTGGGAGACCAAGAGGAAATGGAGAGGGAAACAAAATAAAGGGGATTTGAAAGGACATTTGATCCTGATGAAATGCAAAGCACTAGATGACCATGTTCTTTGCATGGAAAATGTCTTGCCATCACAACACACACATGGGGATAACAGGAACTATGGTGCGAGGAGACGAGGAATATACTAACATAGTCTTTAATTAATGGAAACACAGGGAACATTAACACCGGAAACAGCAGGGATCACATCACTGTAACGACAAGCAGATCCAACAGTGACAGAACACAAAAACAAAGACTTACATACTACGGATAATTAATAAACACAGGTGACATGAATCATAATCAAACTAAACGAAAAAAAAGAAACATGACCAAATAAGGAAACACAGGAAGGCAAATTTTATCTCAGTTTAAGAAATTGTTTTTTTCCTCTTAGTTTTAGAAAATAACCTTGACGCAGTCTCTCGTTAAGAATTTTCCTCTTGTTGTGGCCTAATGCATTAAGACTGAGAGATATTAAAACACCGAATTTGATATATAATGTATTAATAAAACGTATAAGGCAAGCATGTACACTTTTTAAAAAGTGCCATAAAGAATACATGCATCCATTTGCATCAGTCCGAATAAAAACAATCTGTGCATGTTAAAGATTTGAGGGAAGAAAATCTGCCAAGATTCTTCGTATTATGTTTGTGCTAAATCCAAAAGGATTTAGCCTTTTTTTAAACAGCAGAACAATATGTACACTTGATGTAGGATATAGCTAGATGTGTGTCGTTCAGTTTCTGTTGCAGCTGTTAAATCTGAAGTGCAGCTGCACTCACTGAAACAGGAAGTAGAAGAGCAGAGGAGACAACAGCAGGAGGAAGTTTCTTTTATATACGTTATCTGATCAAAAGAATACAATTGAAATATTTCCTGAAATATACAACAATATATAAACAACTAGTATTATTGTTTGTATTATTTCCTCATTTTAAGTCACTTTGGGGAAATCAATAGCACGTGAGCATGTAAAGGACAATACCTGCTGCATTGCAGAGGTCAGTGTCTTTTTAATGGACACCTTAGTGTAACCTGCAAAAAGACAAACCTCTGTATAATTAAATAATTAAACAGTTCCAACATTTGCAGTTCTGTGAAAATATCAAAAGGCAGGCAAACCCCTTCAGAGCAGAGCTGATGGTCACACACTCAATGATTGTTTTCTGTTTCTGGTAATACATGCTGCTCAGGTCACATTTAGCAAGAGTTGTGTTTTTCCTCTCTCATACACATACAAACTTTGAATGTTGTAGTTATCACTTTAGATACTGCACTTACTTTAACAAGAAATCATTGCTTGTTTATGAAGTGATGTGTGGTCAAGTGTGGTGACCCATACTCGGACTTTGTGCTCTGCATTTAGCCCATCCAAGTGCACACACACAGTAGTGAACACACACCCAGAGCTTCTCGGGAGCAGTGGGGTGTTCGGTGACTTGCTCGAGGGACTCACATCAGTCGTTATATTGAGGGTGGAAGAGAGCGCTGGTTTTTCACTCTCCTCACCAACAATTCCTGCTGGACCTGAGACAAGAAACCTGCAACCTTTGGGTTACAGGTCTGACTCTTTATCCATTAGACCTTCAAAAAAAGAGAATCCAGAAAGAGAGAATCCAAAATTATTTATTATTTATTTATTTTTATAGCGCTTTTTACAATACAAATCATTGCAAAGCAACTTTACAGAAAATCTAGTTTATCAGTGGTGACTGATAAATTATCCAAAATTATGAGATGCATTATGAATGCTTGGCGAAAGAGATGTGGCTATTCCAAGACAACAACTAGAAAATGTATTACCCTTTTAAATAGAACTATAGGCAGAGTACACAGTTTACGTAGGGCACCAACTCCCAGGGGGGGGGCATCATCCCAGTTGCTCAAAAGAAAAAGAAAAATTCACTCTATATTAATATTAATATTAATATTAATATTAATATTAATATTAATATATACATAAATAAAAATGTTTGGGGGGGGGGTATTATAATTATTGCATAAATATTAATTAGTAGCCTACCATGAAATTGTCACGCTGTGTAGTCTCTGTTTCCCTGGGTGTCCACTAGTGGGCTCACTTCCGCTTAGGCACTTCACCGTAGGCACTAGATTTCCTCTAGTCTTGTCATGTCATCACAGTAATTGCACTCCTATTAATTGCACCAGGTGTAGTCACTTTATTGTATTAGTCTCCCTATATGTATACCAGTCTTTTTCTGTTTGTTTGTATGGAGTCCTTACCATTCGTGTTGCCAGCATTCTCGTCTTCCGAGATTATCCTTGCCTTCTCGTCCTCTGAGTTCATGTTCCTTCCCTTTCCGGTTCCCTCCTTTTGTTTATTTGTTTATTTGTTTGTTTGTTTGGACTGCTCATTTGGTTTTGACCTTGGCTTGTTTTGGATTACGTTTTGGATTACCAAATTTAATAAAGACATCTGCAACTGGATCTCTATCTCTCCCTGTGTCTCTCTGGTACACGATCGTCACAGAAGGACTCCATCACTTGAGATCCAGCAATATGTTTTTTAATACTTCCTCCCCAGCCACTGAGTGGGATAGAGGAAATGGTTTTGAGGGTACCCGCCTGGTCGTGTTCCGTGGGACCAGGAGAGGTTGTTCAGGAGTGAGTGGTCGAGAGGAGGTCCGGCATCGCTCTCCACTGTGGCCCCCCGTCGACCCTGGGTTCGGATGGGAGCCGCCGTCTCACCATTGTGGATGGAAAGAGGAGAGGAGGCGCAAGTCTGCTGAGCCAGCGCCGCTACACAAGATGGCCGCCAGCCCAGCGCCACTGCGCAGAATGGCCACCGACCCAGCGCCATTGCACAGGATGGCCGCCAACCCAGCACCACAAGGCAAGATGGAAGCCAGCCCAACACCACAGCACAAGATGGCCGCCAGCTCGGCCACACGAGGCAAGATGGACGCTAGCCCAGAGTCAGGTTTCCAGTTGACTATCCAGAGTCGAGTCAGGTTGCTGTTGACCCTCCAGAGTCAAGTCACGTTCCTGTTGATTCTTCAGAATCAAGTCAGATTCCTGTTGACCTTCCAGAGTAGAGTCAGGTGCCCAGTGACTGTCCAGATTTGAGTCAGGTTCCAGTTGACCCTCCAAAGTCGAATCAGGTGCTCATGGACCCTCCAGAGTCAGGGTTAGTCACCGTTGACCTTCTAGAGTCAGGGTTAGTCACCGTTGACCTTCTAGAGTCAGGGTTAGTCACCGTTGACCTTCCAGAGTCAGGGTTAGTCACCGTTGAACTTCTAGAGTCAGGGTTAGTCACCGTTGACCTTCTAGAGTCAGGGTTAGTCACCGTTGACCTTCTAGAGTCAGGGTTAGTCACCGTTGACCTTCCAGAGTCAGGGCTAGTTCCTGTTGACCTTCCAGAGTCGAGTCAGATTCCAGTTGACTATCCAGAGTCGAGTCAGGCTCCTGTTGAGTCACGTTCCAGTTGATCCTTCTGAATCAAGTCAGGTTCCAGTTGACCCTCCAGAGTCGATTCAGGTGCTCATGGACCCTCCAGAGTCAGGGTTAGTCACCGTTGACCTTCCAGAGTCAGGGTTAGTCACCATCGACCATCCAGAGTCAGGGTTAGTCACCGTTGACCTTCCTGAGTCAGGGCTAGTTCCTGTTGACCCTCCAGATTCGAGTCAGGTGCTCGTGGACCCTCCAGAGTCAGGGTTAGTCACCGTTGACCCTCCAGAGTCAGGGTTAGTCACCTTTGACCTTCCTGAGTCAGGGCTAGTTCCTGTTGACCCTCCAGATTCGAGTCAGGTGCTCGTGGACCCTCCAGAGTCAGGGTTAGTCACCGTTGACCCTCCAGAGTCAGGGTTAGTCACCTTTGACCTTCCACAATCAGGGCTAGTCACCGTTGACCTTCCAGAGTCAGGACTAGTCACCATTGACCTTCCAGAGTCAGGGCTAGTTACCGTGGACTTTCCAGACTCAAGGCTAGTTACCATTGGCCTTCCAGAGTCAAGGCTAGTCACCGTTGACCTTTCAGAGTCAAGTCAAGTCACTGGTGATCTTCAAGGATAGAGTCAAGTCATCGGTGATCTTCAGGGACCGAGTCAAGTAACCGGGGTTCGTCAGGGACAGAGTCCAGTCACCGGTGATCTTCAAGGACCGAGTCAAGTCACCAGGGTTCTTCATGGGAGAATTCAGGTCACCAGTGATCTTCATGAACAAAGGCAAGTCACCATTGATCTTCATGAACAAGGAAACAACATGGGAGTACCAGAGTCTCGTCATTTCTCTGTGGATCTACCAGAGCCTCTCCATGTCTCTGATGAACTACCAGAGTCTCTCCACGTATCTAATGATCTACCAGAGGCTCTCCTTGCTTCTGCGGAACTTCCAGAGCCTTGTCACGTCTCAGTTGAACTCTCTGAGCACCCGACTGATCCTGCTGTGGCCATGGAGGCTACCTTTAACTTGTTCATGTTTTTTTCAGACTTGTCCAATCAGACTTATCCTCCTGTTTATTCGGCCACATGGAGGTGGTGGTCCCTGGGGGGGGCGTGTGGTTCGGACACACGGATGTGGTGGTTTTCAGCTCAGCCCTGGGGAGGCGTCTGCTTCGGCCGCACGGATGTGGTGGTCTTCTGCTCCGCCCAGGTGGGCATCACGTGATGTCCTTCTTGGACTTTTTTTTTCTGTCTGTCTTCCTCCCATGGACCTGGCTCTCCGTCCCTCCCCCTGATCCTCCGCCAGTCCACCACCCTCCTGGACTCCTTGTTTTGTGTTGCACTTCTCTTGTCTCTGTTTCCCCATTTTACCTGGTCCTCTTGTCTCTGTTTTACCATTTTATCTGGCCCTCCGTCCCTCCCCCTGGTCCTCCGCCGCTCCACCTCCCTCCTGGTCTCTTTGTGTCTTTGGTTTTCCCTTGGGTTCGGGTGAAGCATCTGGCAGCTGCTCCGTGGAGGAGGGGGTAATGTCACGCTGTCTAGTCTCTGTTTCCCTGATTGTCCACTAGTGGGCTCACTTCCCCTTGGGTACTTCACCGTAGGCACTAGATTTCCTCTAGCCCTGTCGTGTCATCACAGTAATTGCACTCCTGTTAATCGCACCAGGTGCAGTCACTTTATTTTATTAGTCTCCCTCCAGGTGTGTGATCACAGTGTGTGTGTGTTCACTGCTGTGTGTGTGTGTGTGCACTTTGGATGGGTTAAATGCAGAGCAAGAATTTTTTTTTACATTTTTATGAATATATATATATATATATATATATATATATATATATATATATATATATCAATATTATAGTAATGAGTCATGTGAGAAGGTCCCATGTATTGTTTACAGCATTATTTGACCAATCGAATTATAAAATGTAAATCACATAATGTATTACAATTCGACTTCTGACTTTTCATAGTTACACAACATCTAGTTAATCAATATCTCAATTTTTGCTTTCATAACCTATAATTGAACATGATTCCTGATAGTGGGAATCCAAATGCCAAATATTGTTACAGCTAAAGAAAAACTAATCTAATTAAATCATTATTATACATGTTTCTTCTGAACATAATTATCATGTAAAACATTTGCATTTCTGTAATGTAGTATTTTATTTAAAGAAATGTCACATCAGAATGTCAGTAAAAAAAATCATATCAGGACACAAAAGATGTGTTGCACAGAGAAAACACAAGCTCGATATTCAGTGCTGTATGTCTGATTGTAGAATGTGTAGATCTTCTGGATTCAGTGCAGAAGGATGAAGGAGAGCAGAGAACAGCAGAGGAACAGGAAGCTCTGAGTGACACCATTAGCACTGTTACACAGGTTCCCCTCACAACATTTGACACCCTGAACATCACCAAGTGGTGTAGAAGCATCACAAACAGATTTAGAAACACAGCCTTTTACAACTGCTGACTGGCCACCAGAACTCCCTGTTGAAGAGAAAGAGAACAGAGAACAGAAAACAGAGGTTAGTCTAAGCTGAAAATGAGTAAATGTGATCTGTATCAAATGCTCAATCATTAGAGCAATAAAAATCATGTCTTCTTTCTTTTCCAGATTCTCACCTGTTGCTGTAAAGCAGCGGTCTTCACTCCCTGAACAACTCAATGGGTTTAAGCAGCTTGTTCCATCACAAGAGTAACATTTCTTTCCATTGGCTACAGTAGAGGGATCTGCAGGACAAGAGCACATATTACTTTATTTTCTGTGCAAAATATAAAATCGAATGAAATAACACCGTTAGCTGCTCCATTCAATCAATTCACTGCTGTACACACCCTGTATTGTATTCCCTGATTTATTGTCCTTTGGAAGCTGTTGACCTTTGTTGGTCTTAAAGATATTCATTTGCATATGGTCTGTAAAGCACAATACCTGGAGCGTCTTGGAGGTTACACTGGTCTGTGTTACAGCATGCTAAAGACGTCTTTGCAAGGCCCATGTTCATGGAACCAGCTGCACATTCAGGAACACAATCTTTAATCTTCACTTTAGCACTAATGTCTCCTGAAAACAAGAATGATTCAGAAAAGACCAGTTCAACATTACTTTGACAGAAAATATGTTTATAAAAGTAGCATTTGATTATTTCAAATATTGATTTCATTTGAAAACAAATGATATTGTTTGCACAACAATCAGAGAAAAACTATTACAACAGCAGAAATCTAAACAGTATTCTGTAATTATTACAATGATAAATTCTGTGAGGAAATTAGCAATTCTATGAGACATTACATTTTCAGTTAAGCACCACCAGTAAAAAAAAAAAAAAAAAAAAACCCACAAGCATCTCCATCACTCAAAAATAACAATGACTTTAAACCCATCATATTGGACTTACCACTCTGTACAGTTGTTGTTAAACTCATGCACTTGGAGAATCCACTGGGACATGTTTTTACCTTTTGATCCGAACAAGAACCCATCAGACCCATACACTCATAACAGCTGAAAGAGTGTCCTTTAGTAATAAAACAGTCAGACATCAATAATCTGTATTTGTACTCAGTAACATTACAAACACTATTTGTCTTTGTACCTGCAGTGAAGAGAACGAACAGAAGAAAAATTGAGATTTGCAGATCCATCTTTGACCAGGAGCTGAATGAAATAATGCACCTGTTTCAGTCTCATTTTATAGTTTTTCAAAGGGGAGGGTCTTTATGAGCAAATACAACTTGAAACTAACATTCGTTACTAGAAAGAGAAACTTCAGCATGCATACTTTAAATGGGAGTTAGTGAAAAGGTTTTTTTTAATAAGGTATTACAAAGAATGCATAAGTCTGCTCAGACCGACCTTCTTAAAGGGATAGTTTACCCCACAATGAACATTCTCTAATCAGGTGTTTTTTTTTCCATTTGTCTATAAGAAAAGCAAAAAAGCACTAATTAAATGTAATGAATTATTATAATTATTATTTTGCTACCTCCAATTAAAATTTTAAAATTTACAACAAAAATGCTGCCAGTAAGATTATGGTTTATGAACGTCTACACCAAAACCCTAAACCTACTCTCACAGTAATGCAAATACAGTAATTATGTGTTATATCTGTGGTTTTAGCTAGAAGGGGTACGTCTACAGGAAACCAACAATAAATAATTGTTTCTACCTGTTAGATTGTTTCATTAAAGTCTACACCGACCCCAACCCTAAACCTACCTTTACAGTAATGCAGATATATTAAATTTTGTTGTTTAGCATGAGAAAAAGGATAAAATATTGATGTACGCATGCGCAATAAAACCTGGTAGGACTCTTAAGGGTAGTGTTTCGCTTAATCAAATCATGACACCAAATAACTGCAGAAAAACATGCACACTTTATTGAAAATTGTTTAATTTTTGTTAAATTGTTTTTTATCCTCAAATCATGATGTTAAAGAACAGCAGAACAACACTTAATTCAGTAAGTATAGCTAGAAATGTGTCACTCAGTTGCTGCAGCTGTTGAATCTGAAGTGCGGCTGGACTCACTGAAACAGGAAGTAGAAGAGCAGAGGAGACAACCGCAGGAAGAAGCTCCCCTTATACACGCTATCTGATCAAAAGAATACAATTTAAATATATCCTGAAATTTAATGTATGTTCCTTTTCTTATTTGGCTCCTTAACTCTGGAATAACCTACCTAACATTGTTCGGGAGGCAGACACACTCTTGCAGTTTAAATCTAGATTAAAGACCCATCTCTTTAACCTGGCTTACACATAATATACTAATATGTTTTTAATATCCAAATCCGTTAAATGATTTTTTAGGCTGCATTAATTATGTGAACCGGAACCGGGAACACTTCTCATAACATCCTATGGACTTGCTACATCATTAGAAGAATGGCATCTACGCTAATATTTGTCTGTTTCTCTCTTGTTCCGAGGTCACCGTAGCCACCAGATCCAGTCTGTGTCCAGATCAGAGGGTCACTGCAGTCACCCGGATCCAGTACGTATCCAGACCTGATGGTGGATCAGCACCTAGAAAGGACCGCTACAGATCCCCTGTAAAGACCTTCTCTCAGAGGACGACCAGGACAAGACCACAGGAAACAGATGATTCTTCTACACAATCTGACTTTGCTGCAGTCTGGAATTGAACTACTGGTTTCGTCTGGTCAGAGGAGAACTGGCCCCGCAACTGAGCCTGTTTTCTCCCAAGGTTTTTTTTCTCAATTCTGTCACCGATGGAGTTTCGGTTCCTTGCCGCTGTCGCCTCTGGCTTGCTTAGTTGGGGTCACTTCATCTACAGCGATTTCGTTGACTTGATTGCAAATAAATGCACAGACACTATTTAAACTGAACAGAGATGACATCACTGAATTCAATGATGAATTGCCTTTAACTATCATTTTGCACTACTGACACACTGTTTTCCAATAAATGTTGTTTAGTTGCTTTGACGCAATGTATTTTGTTTGAGCGCTTTATAAATAAAGGTAACTTGACTTGACTTTAAACAATCACTAGTATTATTGTTTGTATTATTTTCTCATTTTAAGTCACTGTGGGGAAATCAATATCACGTGATCATGTAAAGGACAATACCTGCTGCATTGCAGAGGTCAGTGCCACAGCATTGGGTAACTGTCACTTGGGGCAATTGAGTCCCAACTTCACATGCAGGAACACACATTTTACTCATGGTGGACAACTTAGTGGTACCTGCAAAAAAAAGACACAAACCTCTGTATAATAGAGAAACAAAACAATCAGTTCTGTGAAAAAAATTTAAAATCTTCCAGTTAATTTAGCTGTACAAAAACAGTCAGTTATACTGCTCAATATTTCATACTGGTATTTCTTATCATATTATTTTAATGTATTGTTGTAATCATAAACACACTGGTTTGTAGCACAAATAGTTGTACTGTTTACTGCACTTATTATGCACTTGTTACCTAGCAGAAATTTGTGGTTATATGAAATGTTACAGTTGCCTTATTTCAGCACCAGTAAATTATAGCAGCATCTTCATCAGTCAAAACAAATGACAGCAAATTTTCATAAATCATATTGGACTTACTGGTTTGTACCACTGTTGTTGTAGTCATCCACTGGGACATGTTGTCTCAGTTTTATCCGCACAAGAACCCGTCAACGTATAAACGTATAAAATGTTGCATCATCTCATAAATAATCATCATAACAATTGTAATACATTGTAATACTTACGCATTTGTGATTAACAATGGCTTAGTTATGAGATTTAAAATACATTATAACTGTGATAAATATAATTAATTGTAACTTGGATACAGCATTTTCATTGTTTGTTATAAATGATCATCTTAAAAGCTATAACCACAAATAAGTAACTATCAAAATTAAATCTGTTCTCATAATTGTTTATGAGATAATACAAGATACTGTATTATACTTTTTTTAAAAATGCATTAAAATATCATTATGATGTCTTTAGAATACACTTATATTGTATTATAAATATAGGCTTCAAGTGTTTGCAGAATTTCTTCATATTAATACAATACATTGTACCATATTTGTATGGATTTATTTCCTCATTGTAAGTAATTTACTTGGAAGTTAATGATAAAGGAATGTATAATTAGGAACCATAAGGAATGTAAAAGTCTACTTCTAGGGACAGTTCACCCGAAAATTGTGTTTTTTCTTATGTTCCAAACCTGTTCTTAAAAAAATATTTGAAAAATGTCTCTTTGTATGTGTTTGTTTATTTATTTATTTATTGTACATAAAATGAAAAGCAATATTGCAAATTAGGAAAAATGTCAATTCATGCATTTTCCAATCAACTGTACGTCCCCTATAAGTTTTGTTTTAACCAAGCAAAATATATGGTTTTGATATATCATTGTAATATTACAGTGCACACCTAATGAAAATAGCCACCTATGCAAACAGTTTATTGTTTTTTGTTTATTTAATCATAACAATAAGCTTTTAAGTATTCTGCATTAAGTATGATTTTGTCAAATGTATTTCTTTTAAATAAATGTATTTTGGATGCTATAATCAACTACGTAAATTTGCAATGTTTAAAAAAATGTGTTACATTTTAAATCAACCTATAATTTGAGCTAGTGTAATACATTTTTTAAATGTTGTTTAACCTCTGTAAACCTTTTTTTATTTTTTTTTGCATGTGATTTTGCATAGCAACAGACTGACGATTAAGTCAATGTCATGGGATACAAACTGACAATTCATCCCAAAAATAAAGTGACACATCACACCCAAACACATTTAGAAGACCATGTTTGCATTGCAAAAGCTAAAAGATGCAAAAGTTGTCTCTGGGGCAGTACCTTTTCAAAATATATTAATATGTATAATTTAGGTACACTAGGTACTAATATGTAACTTTGAAGTCATAATATGCACCTCAAAATATGCACAAAAATGTGTACTGTTTAAAAATTTAAACCTTTTGTACATTTGTATTTTTGAGTGTATCTGTGGTATGACAGATTGACAGGACTGAAAACAAAATACTAAATTTAAAAAAGGAAAAGAAAAAAGATACATTTCTTAAAATGTTTAATACATTTCACCTGTTTTCAGACATGTTCCCATTTTCTCAATGTTTTCTGAGAAACTGTTCTAAAAAATGGCCTCATTTTGCACAGGTTTAACTATGTTCCCATTCTGAAAACTCAATATAATGAACTCAATTCATCACAGATAGCACATATTGATATATGTGTAACTAAGGACGCACCAGTCAGAATCTCTGGAGCACATGTGATTATCTGCTGATGAAAATTAATCCTAGTGGTGGGAGACCAAGAGGAAATGGAGAGGGAAACAAAATAAAGGGGATTTGAAAGGACATTTGATCCTGATGAAATGCAAAGCACTAGATGACCATGTTCTTTACATGGAAAATGCCTTGCCATCACAACACACACATGGGGATAACAGGAACTATGGTGCGAGGAGACGAGGAATATACTAACATAGTTTAATTAATGGAAACACAGGGAACATTAACACCGGAAACAGCAGGGATCACATCACTGTAACGACAAGCAGATCCAACAGTGACAGAACACAAAAACAAAGACTTACATACTACGGATAATTAAGAAACACAGGTGACATGAATCATAATCAAACTAAACGAAAAAAAAGAAACATGACCAAATAAGGAAACACAGGAAGGCAAATTTTATCTCAGTTTAAGAAATTGTTTTTTTCCTCTTAGTTTTAGAAAATAACCTTGACGCAGTCTCTCGTTAAGAATTTTCCTCTTGTTGTGGCCTAATGCATTAAGACTGAGAGATATTAAAACACCGAATTTGATATATAATGTATTAATAAAACGTATAAGGCAAGCATGTACACTTTTTAAAAAGTGCCATAAAGAATACATGCATCCATTTGCATCAGTCCGAATAAAAACAATCTGTGCATGTTAAAGATTTGAGGGAAGAAAATCTGCCAAGATTCTTCGTATTATGTTTGTGCTAAATCCAAAAGGATTTAGCCTTTTTTTAAACAGCAGAACAATATGTACACTTGATGTAGGATATAGCTAGATGTGTGTCGTTCAGTTTCTGTTGCAGCTGTTAAATCTGAAGTGCAGCTGCACTCACTGAAACAGGAAGTAGAAGAGCAGAGGAGACAACAGCAGGAGGAAGTTTCTTTTATATACGTTATCTGATCAAAAGAATACAATTGAAATATTTCCTGAAATATACAACAATATATAAACAACTAGTATTATTGTTTGTATTATTTCCTCATTTTAAGTCACTTTGGGGAAATCAATAGCACGTGAGCATGTAAAGGACAATACCTGCTGCATTGCAGAGGTCAGTGTCTTTTTAATGGACACCTTAGTGTAACCTGCAAAAAGACAAACCTCTGTATAATTAAATAATTAAACAGTTCCAACATTTGCAGTTCTGTGAAAATATCAAAAGGCAGGCAAACCCCTTCAGAGCAGAGCTGATGGTCACACACTCAATGATTGTTTTCTGTTTCTGGTAATACATGCTGCTCAGGTCACATTTAGCAAGAGCTGTGTTTTTCCTCTCTCATACACATACAAACTTTGAATGTTGTAGTTATCACTTTAGATACTGCACTTACTTTAACAAGAAATCATTGCTTGTTTATGAAGTGATGTGTGGTCAAGTGTGGTGACCCATACTCGGACTTTGTGCTCTGCATTTAGCCCATCCAAGTGCACACACACAGTAGTGAACACACACCCAGAGCTTCTCGGGAGCAGTGGGGTGTTCGGTGACTTGCTCGAGGGACTCACATCAGTCGTTATATTGAGGGTGGAAGAGAGCGCTGGTTTTTCACTCTCCTCACCAACAATTCCTGCTGGACCTGAGACAAGAAACCTGCAACCTTTGGGTTACAGGTCTGACTCTTTATCCATTAGACCTTCAAAAAAAGAGAATCCAGAAAGAGAGAATCCAAAATTATTTATTATTTATTTATTTTTATAGCGCTTTTTACAATACAAATCATTGCAAAGCAACTTTACAGAAAATCTAGTTTATCAGTGGTGACTGATAAATTATCAAAAATTATGAGATGCATTATGAATGCTTGGCGAAAGAGATGTGGCTATTCCAATACAACAACTAGAAAATGTATTACCCTTTTAAATAGAACTATAGGCAGAGTACACAGTTTACGTAGGGCACCAGTATATTAATATTAATATATACATAAATAAAAATGTTTGGGGGGGGGGGGTATTATAATTATTGCATAAATATTAATTAGTAGCCTACCATGAAATTGTCACGCTGTGTAGTCTCTGTTTCCCTGGGTGTCCACTAGTGGGCTCACTTCCGCTTAGGCACTTCACCGTAGGCACTAGATTTCCTCTAGTCTTGTCATGTCATCACAGTAATTGCACTCCTGTTAATTGCACCAGGTGTAGTCACTTTATTGTATTAGTCTCCCTATATATATTATATACCAGTCTTTTTCTGTTTGTTTGTATGGAGTCCTTACCATTCGTGTTGCCAGCATTCTCGTCTTCCGAGATTATCCTTGCCTTCTCGTCCTCTGAGTTCATGTTCCTTCCCTTTCCGGTTCCCTCCTTTTGTTTATTTGTTTGTTTGTTTGTTTGTTTGGACTGCTCATTTGGTTTTGACCTTGGCTTGTTTTGGATTACGTTTTGGATTACCAAATTTAATAAAGACATCTGCAACTGGATCTCTATCTCTCCCTGTGTCTCTCTGGTACATGATCGTCACAGAAGGACTCCATCACTTGAGATCCAGCAATATGTTTTTTAATACTTCCTCCCCAGCCACTGAGTGGGATAGAGGAAATGGTTTTGAGGGTACCCGCCTGGTCGTGTTCCGTGGGACCAGGAGAGGTTGTTCAGGAGTGAGTGGTCGAGAGGAGGTCCGGCATCGCTCTCCACTGTGGCCCCCCGTCGACCCTGGGTTCGGATGGGAGCCGCCGTCTCACCATTGTGGATGGAAAGAGGAGAGGAGGCGCAAGTCTGCTGAGCCAGCGCCGCTTCACAAGATGGCCGCCAGCCCAGCGCCACTGCGCAGAATGGCCACCGACCCAGCGCCATTGCACAGGATGGCCGCCAACCCAGCACCACAAGGCAAGATGGAAGCCAGCCCAACACCACAGCACAAGATGGCCGCCAGCTCGGCCACACTAGGCAAGATGGACGCTAGCCAGAGTCAGGTTCCAGTTGACTATCCAGAGTCGAGTCAGGTTGCTGTTGACCCTCCAGAGTCAAGTCACGTTCCTGTTGATTCTTCAGAATCAAGTCAGATTCCTGTTGACCTTCCAGAGTAGAGTCAGGTGCCCAGTGACTGTCCAGATTTGAGTCAGGTTCCAGTTGACCCTCCAAAGTCGAATCAGGTGCTCATGGACCCTCCAGAGTCAGGGTTAGTCACCGTTGACCTTCTAGAGTCAGGGTTAGTCACCGTTGACCTTCTAGAGTCAGGGTTAGTCACCGTTGACCTTCCAGAGTCAGGGTTAGTCACCGTTGAACTTCTAGAGTCAGGGTTAGTCACCGTTGACCTTCTAGAGTCAGGGTTAGTCACCGTTGACCTTCCAGAGTCAGGGTTAGTCACCGTTGACCTTCCTGAGTCAGGGCTAGTTCCTGTTGACCCTCCAGATTCGAGTCAGATTCCAGTTGACTATCCAGAGTCGAGTCAGGCTCCTGTTGAGTCACGTTCCAGTTGATCCTTCTGAATCAAGTCAGGTTCCAGTTGACCCTCCAGAGTCGAGTCAGGTGCTCATGGACCCTCCAGAGTCAGGGTTAGTCACCGTTGACCTTCCAGAGTCAGGGTTAGTCACCGTTGACCTTCCAGAGTCAGGGTTAGTCACCATCGACCTTCCAGAGTCAGGGTTAGTCACCGTTGACCTTCCAGAGTCAGGGTTAGTCACCGTGGACCCTCCAGAGTCAGGGTTAGTCACCGTTGACCTTCCTGAGTCAGGGCTAGTTCCTGTTGACCCTCCAGATTCGAGTCAGGTGCTCGTGGACCCTCCAGAGTCAGGGTTAGTCACCGTTGACCCTCCAGAGTCAGGGTTAGTCACCTTTGACCTTCCAGAATCAGGGCTAGTCACCGTTGACCTTCCAGAGTCAGGACTAGTCACCATTGACCTTCCAGAGTCAGGGCTAGTTACCGTGGACTTTCCAGACTCAAGGCTAGTCACCATTGGCCTTCCAGAGTCAAGGCTAGTCACCGTTGACCTTTCAGAGTCAAGTCAAGTCACTGGTGATCTTCAAGGACAGAGTCAAGTGACTGGTGATCTTCAAGGATAGAGTCAAGTCATCGGTGATCTTCAGGGACCGAGTCAAGTAACCGGGGTTCGTCAGGGACAGAGTCCAGTCACCGGTGATCTTCAAGGACCGAGTCAAGTCACCAGGGTTCTTCATGGGAGAATTCAGGTCACCAGTGATCTTCATGAACAAAGGCAAGTCACCATTGATCTTCATGAACAAGGAAACAACATGGGAGTACCAGAGTCTCGTCATTTCTCTGTGGATCTACCAGAGCCTCTCCATGTCTCTGATGAACTACCAGAGTCTCTCCACGTATCTAATGATCTACCAGAGGCTCTCCTTGCTTCTGCGGAACTTCCAGAGCCTTGTCACGTCTCAGTTGAACTCTCTGAGCACCCGACTGATCCTGCTGTGGCCATGGAGGCTACCTTTAACTTGTTCATGTTTTTTTCAGACTTGTCCAATCAGACTTATCCTCCTGTTTATTCGGCCACATGGAGGTGGTGGTCCCTGGGGGGGCGTGTGGTTCGGACACACGGATGTGGTGGTTTTCAGCTCAGCCCTGGGGAGGCATCTGCTTCGGCCGCACAGATGTGGTGGTCTTCTGCTCCGCCCAGGTGGGCATCACGTGATGTCCTTCTTGGACTTTTTTTTTCTGTCTGTCTTCCTCCCATGGACCTGGCCCTCCATCCCTCCCCCTGATCCCCCGCCAGTCCACCACCCTCCTGGACTCCTTGTTTTGTGTTGCACTTCTCTTGTCTCTGTTTCCCCATTTTACCTGGTCCTCTTGTCTCTGTTTTACCATTTTATCTGGCCCTCCGTCCCTCCCCCTGGTCCTCCGCCGCTCCACCTCCCTCCTGGTCTCTTTGTGTCTTTGGTTTTCCCTTGGGTTCGGGTGAAGCATCTGGCAGCTGCTCCGTGGAGGAGGGGGTAATGTCACGCTGTCTAGTCTCTGTTTCCCTGATTGTCCACTAGTGGGCTCACTTCCCCTTGGGTACTTCACCGTAGGTACTAGATTTCCTCTAGCCCTGTCGTGTCATCACAGTAATTGCACTCCTGTTAATCGCACCAGGTGCAGTCACTTTATTTTATTAGTCTCCCTCCAGGTGTGTGATCACAGTGTGTGTGTGTTCACTGCTGTGTGTGTGTGTGTGCACTTTGGATGGGTTAAATGCAGAGCAAGAATTTTTTTTTACATTTTTATGAATATATATATATATATATATATATATATATATATATATATATATATATATATATATATATATATATATATATTAATATTATAGTAATGAGTCATGTGAGAAGGTCCCATGTATTGTTTACAGCATTATTTGACCAATCAAATTATAAGATGTGCATCACATAATGTATTACAATTCTACTTCTGACTTTTCATAGTTACACAACATCTAGTTAATCAATTTCTCAATTTTTGCTTTCATAACCTATAATTGAACATGATTCCTGATAGTGGGAATCCAAATGCCAAATATTGTTACAGCTAAAGAAAAACTAATCTAATTAAATCATTATTATACATGTTTCTTCTGAACATAATTATCATGTAAAACATTTGCATTTCTGTAATGTAGTATTTTATTTAAAGAAATGTCACATCAGAATGTCAGTAAAAAAATCATATCAGGACACAAAAGATGTGTTGCACAGAGAAAACACAAGCTCGATATTCAGTGCTGTATGTCTGATTGTAGAATGTGTAGATCTTCTGGATTCAGTGCAGAAGGATGAAGGAGAGTAGAGAACAGCAGAGGAACAGGAAGCTCTGAGTGACACGATTAGCACTGTTACACAGGTTCCCCTCACAACATTTGACACCCTGAACATCACCAAGTGGTGCAGAAGCATCACAAACAGATTTAGAAACACAGCCTTTTACAACTGCTGACTGGCCACCAGAACTCCCTGTTGAAGAGAAAGAGAACAGAGAACAGAAAACAGAGGTTAGTCTAAGCTGAAAATGAGTAAATGTGATCTGTATCAAATGCTCAATCATTAGAGCAATAAAAATCATGTCTTCTTTCTTTTCCAGATTCTCACCTGTTGCTGTAAAGCAGCGGTCTTCACTCCCTGAACAACTCAATGGGTTTAAGCAGCTTGTTCCATCACAAGAGTAACATTTCTTTCCATTGGCTACAGTAGAGGGATCTGCAGGACAAGAGCACGTATTACTTTATTTTCTGTGCAAAATGTAAAATCGAATGAAATAACACCGTTAGCTGCTCCATTCAATCAATTCACTGCTGTACACACCCTGTATTGTATTCCCTGATTTATTGTCCTTTGGAAGCTGTTGACCTTTGTTGACCTTAAAGATATTAATTTGCATATGGTCTGTAAAGCACAATACCTGGAGCGTCTTGGAGGTTACACTGGTCTGTGTTACAGCATGCTAAAGACGTCTTTCCAAGGCCCATGTTCATGGAACCAGCTGCACATTCAGGAACACAATCTTTAATCTTCACTTTAGCACTAATGTCTCCTGAAAACAAGAATGATTCAGAAAAGACCAGTTCAACATTACTTTGACAGAAAATATGTTTATAAAAGTAGCATTTGATTATTTCAAATATTGATTTCATTTGAAAACAAATGATATTGTTTGCACAACAATCAGAGAAAAACTATTACAACAGCAGAAATCTAAACAGTATTCTGTAATTATTACAATCATAAATTCTGTGAGGAAATTAGCAATTCTATGAGACATTACATTTTCAGTTAAGCACCACCAGTAAAAAAAAAAAAAAAAAAAAAAACCCACAAGCATCTCCATCACTCAAAAATAACAATGACTTTAAGCCCATCATATTGGACTTACCACTCTGTACAGTTGTTGTGACACTCATGCACTTGGAGAATCCACTGGGACATGTTTTTACCTTTTGATCCGAACAAGAACCCATCAGACCCATACACTCATAACAGCTGAAAGAGTGTCCTTTAGTAATAAAACAGTCAGACATCAATAATCTGTATTTGTACTCAGTAACATTACAAACACTATTTGTCTTTGTACCTGCAGTGAAGAGAACGAACAGAAGAAAAATTGAGATTTGCAGATCCATCTTTGATCAGGAGCTGAATGAAATAATGCACCTGTTTCAGTCTCATTTTATAGTTTTTCAAAGGGGAGGGTCTTTATGAGCAAATACAACTTGAAACTAACATTCGTTACTAGAAAGAGAAACTTCAGCATGCATACTTTAAATGGGAGTTAGTGAAAAGGGTTTTTTTTAATAAGGTATTACAAAGAATGCATAAGTCTGCTCAGACCGACCTTCTTAAATGGATAGTTTACCCCACAATGAACATTCTCTAATCAGGTGTTTTTTTTTTCCATTTGTCTATAAGAAAAGCAGAAAAGCACTAATTAAATGTAATGAATTATTATAATTATTATTTTGCTACCTCCAATTAAAATTTTAAAATTTACAACAAAAATGCTGCCAGTAAGATTATGGTTTATGAACGTCTACACCAAAACCCTAAACCTACTCTCACAGTAATGCAAATACAGTAATTATGTGTTATATCTGTGGTTTTAGCTAGAAGGGGTACGTCTACAGGAAACCAACAATAAATAATTGTTTCTACCTGTTAGATTGTGTTTCATTAAAGTCTACACCGACCCCAACCCTAAACCTACCTTTACAGTAATGCAGATATATTAAATTTTGTTGTTTAGCATGAGAAAAAGGATAAAATATTGATGTACGCATGCGCAATAAAACCTGGTAGGACTCTTAAGGGTAGTGTTTCGCTTAATCAAATCATGACACCAAATAACTGCAGAAAAACATGCACACTTTATTGAAAATTGTTTAATTTTTGTTAAATTGTTTTTTATCCTCAAATCATGATGTTAAAGAACAGCAGAACAACACTTAATTCAGTAAGTATAGCTAGAAATGTGTCACTCAGTTGCTGCAGCTGTTGAATCTGAAGTGCGGCTGGACTCACTGAAACAGGAAGTAGAAGAGCAGAGGAGACAACCGCAGGAGGAAGCTCCCCTTATACACGCTATCTGATCAAAAGAATACAATTTAAATATATCCTGAAATTTAATGTATGTTCCTTTTCTTATTTGGCTCCTTAACTCTGGAATAACCTACCTAACATTGTTCGGGAGGCAGACACACTCTTGCAGTTTAAATCTAGATTAAAGACCCGTCTCTTTAACCTGGCTTACACATAATATACTAATATGTTTTTAATATCCAAATCCGTTAAATGATTTTTTAGGCTGCATTAATTATGTGAACCGGAACCGGGAACACTTCTCATAACATCCTATGGACTTGCTACATCATTAGAAGAATGGCATCTACGCTAATATTTGTCTGTTTCTCTCTTGTTCCGAGGTCACCGTAGCCACCAGATCCAGTCTGTGTCCAGATCAGAGGGTCACTGCAGTCACCCGGATCCAGTACGTGTCCAGACCTGATGGTGGATCAGCACCTAGAAAGGACCGCTACAGATCCCCTGTAAAGACCTTCTCTCAGAGGACGACCAGGACAAGACCACAGGAAACAGATGATTCTTCTACACAATCTGACTTTGCTGCAGTCTGGAATTGAACTACTGGTTTCGTCTGGTCAGAGGAGAACTGGCCCCGCAACTGAGCCTGTTTTCTCCCAAGGTTTTTTTTCTCAATTCTGTCACCGATGGAGTTTCGGTTCCTTGCCGCTGTCGCCTCTGGCTTGCTTAGTTGGGGTCACTTCATCTACAGCGATTTCGTTGACTTGATTGCAAATAAATGCACAGACACTATTTAAACTGAACAGAGATGACATCACTGAATTCAATGATGAATTGCCTTTAACTATCATTTTGCACTACTGACACACTGTTTTCCAATAAATGTTGTTTAGTTGCTTTGACGCAATGTATTTTGTTTGAGCGCTTTATAAATAAAGGTAACTTGACTTGACTTTAAACAATCACTAGTATTATTGTTTGTATTATTTTCTCATTTTAAGTCACTGTAGGGAAATCAATAGCATGTGATCATGTCAAGGATAATACTTGCTGCAGTGCAAAAGTCAGTGTCTTTTTAATGGACACCTTAGTGTATCCATAAAAGACAAACCTCTGTATAATTAAATAATTAAACAGTTCCAACATTTGCAGTTCTGTGAAAATATCAAAAGGCAGGCAAACCCCTTCAGAGCAGAGCTGATGGTCACACACTCAATGATTGTTTTCTGTTTCTGGTAATACATGCTGCTCAGGTCACATTTAGCAAGAGTTGTGTTTTTCCTCTCTCATACACATACAAACTTTGAATGTTGTAGTTATCACTTTAGATACTGCACTTACTTTAACAAGAAATCATTGCTTGTTTATGAAGTGATGTGTGGTCAAGTGTGGTGACCCATACTCTGACTTTGTGCTCTGCATTTATCCCATCCAAGTGCACACACACAGTAGTGAACACACACCCAGAGCTTCTCGGGAGCAGTGGGGTGTTCGGTGACTTGCTCGAGGGACTCACATCAGTCGTTATATTGAGGGTGGAAGAGAGCGCTGGTTTTTCACTCTCCTCACCAACAATTCCTGCTGGACCTGAGACAAGAAACCTGCAACCTTTGGGTTACAGGTCTGACTCTTTATCCATTAGACCTTCAAAAAAAGAGAATCCAGAAAGAGAGAATCCAAAATTATTTATTATTTATTTATTTTTTATAGCACTTTTTATGATACAAATCATTGCAAAGCAACTTTACAGAAAATTAAGTTTATCAGTGGTGACTGATAAATTATCAAAAATTATGAGATGCATTATGAATGCTTGGTGAAAGAGATGTGGCTATTCCAATACAACAACTAGAAAATGTATAACCCTTTTATATAGAACTATAGGCAGAGTACACAGTTTACGTAGGGCACCAACTCCCAGGGGGGCACCATCCCAGTTGCTCAAAAGAAAAAGAAAAATTCACTCTATATTAATATTAATATTAATATATACATAAATAAAAAATTTGTGTGGGGGGGGGTATTATAATTATTGCATGAATATTAATTAGTAGCCTACCATGAAATTGTCACGCTGTGTAGTCTCTGTTTCCCTGGGTGTCCACTAGTGGGCTCACTTCCGCTTAGGCACTTCACCGTAGGCACTAGATTTCCTCTAGTCTTGTCATGTCATCACAGTAATTGCACTCCTGTTAATTGCACCAGGTGCAGTCACTTTATTGTATTAGTTTTCCTATATATATATATATATATATATATATATATATATATATATATATATATATATACCAGTCTTTTTCTGATTGTTTATATGGAGTCCTTACCCTTCGTGTTGCCGGCATTCTCGTCTTCCGAGATTATCCTTGCATTCTCGTCCTCCGAGTTCCCATTCCTTCCCTTTCCGGTTCCCTCTTTTTGTTTATTTGTTTATTTGTTTGTTTGTTTGGACTGGTTATTTGGTTTTGACCTTGGCTTGTTTTGGATTACGTTTTGGATTACCCCATTTAATAAAGACATCTGCAACTGGATCTCGATCTCTCCCTGTGTCTCTCTGGTACACACGATCGTCACAGAAGGACTCCATCACTTGAGATCCAGCAATATGTTTTTTAATACTTCCTCCCCAGCCACTGAGTGGGATAGAGGAAATGGTTATGAGGGTACCCGCCTTGTCGTGTTCCATGGGACCAGGGGAGGTCGCTCAGGAGTTAGTGGTCAAGAGGAGGTCCGGCATCGCTCTCCACTGTGTCCCCCTGTCGACCCTGGGTTCAGATGGGAGCCGCCGTCTCACCATTGTGGACGGAAAGAAGAGAGGAGGTGCAAGTCTGCTGAGCCAGCGCTGCTGCACGCTGCTGCACGAGATGACCACCAGCCCAGTGCCGCTGCACAAGATGGCCGATAGCCCAGCGCCGCTGCGCAGAATGGCAGCCGACCCAACGCCATTGCACAGGATGGCCGCCAACCCAGCACCACGAGGCAAGATGGAAGCCAGCCCAACACCACAGCACAAGATGGCTGCCAGCTCAGCGCCATGAGGCCAGATGGACGCCAGCCCAGAGCCACCGTGCAGAGTCGAGTCAGGTTCCAGTTGACCCTCCAGAGTTGATTCACGTTCCAGTTGTTCCTCCTGAATCAAGTCAGATTCCTGTTGACCCTCCAGAGTCGAGTCAGGTGCCAGTTGATTTTCTAGAGTTGAGTCAGGTTCCGGTTGACCCTCCAGAGTCAAGTCAGGTGCTCGTGGACCCTCCACAGAGCAGTGAACACACCAGTCAATACCACGACTTAGGTGCCCTTAAGCAAGGCATCGAACCCCCAACTGCTCCCCGGGCGCCGCAGCATAAATGGCTGCCCACTGCTCCGGGTGTGTGCTCACAGTGTGTGTGTGTGTGTGTGTGTGTGTGTTCACTGCTCTGTGTGTGTGCATTTCGGATGGGTTAAATGCAGAACACAAATTCTGAGTATGGGTCACCATACTTGGCTGAATGTCACTTCACTTACAGAGTCGAGTCAGGTGCTCATGGACCCTCCAGAGTCAGGGTTAGTCACCGTCGACCTTCCAGATTCAGGTTTAGTCACTGTTGACCTTCCTGAGTCAGGGCTAGTTCCTGTTGACCCTCCAGAGTCGAGTCAGGTGCTCGTGGACCCTCTAGAGTCAGGGTTAGTCACCTTTGACCTTCCAGAATAAGGGGTAGTCACCGGTGATCTTCAGGGACCGAGTCAAGTCACCGGGGTTCTTCATGGGAGAATTCAGGTCACCAGTGATCTTTATGAACAAAGGCAAGTCACCATTGATCTTCATGAACAAGGAAACACCATGGGAGTACCAGAGTCTCGTCATTTCTCTGTGGATCTACCAGAGCCTCTCCATGTCTCTGATGAACTACCAGAGTCTCTCCACGTATCTAATGATCTACCAGAGGCTCTCCTTGCTTCTGCGGAACTTCCAGAGCCTTGTCACGTCTCAGTTGAACTCTCTGAGCACCCGACTGATCCTGCTGTGGCCATGGAGGCTACCTTTAACTTGTTCATGTTTTTTTCAGACTTGTCCAATCAGACTTATCCTCCTGTTTATTCGGCCACATGGAGGTGGTGGTCCCTGGGGTGGGGGCTTCTGGTTCGGACACACGGATGTGGTGGTTTTCTGCTCAGCCCTGGGAGGCGTCTGTTTCGGCTGCACGAATGTGGTGGTCTTCTGCTCTGCCCTGGTGGGCGTCACGTGATGTCCTTCTTGGACTTTTTTTTCTGTCTGTCTTCCTCCCATGGACCTGGCTCTCCGTCCCTCCCCCTGATCCTCCGCTGGTCCACCACCCTCCTGGACTCTTTGTTTTGTGTTGCACTTCTCTTGTCTCTGTTTCCCCATTTTACCTGGTTGTCTTGTCTCTGTTTCCCCATTCTACCTGGTCCTCTTGTCTCTGTTTTACCATTTTATCTGGCCCTCCGTCCCTCCCCCTGGTCCTCCGCCGCTCCACCTCCCTCCTGGTCTCTTTGTGTCTTTGGTTTTCCCTTGGGTTCGGGTGGAGCATCTGGCAGCTGCTCCGTGGAGGAGGGGGTAATGTCACGCTGTCTAGTCTCTGTTTCCCTGATTGTCCACTAGTGGGCTCACTTCCCCTTAGGCACTTCACCGTAGGCACTAGATTTCCTCTAGCCCTGTCTTGTCATCACAGTAATTGCACTCCTGTTAATTGCACCAGGTGCAGTCGCTTTATTGTATTAGTCTCCCTAAATATATATCCTACCTTTTTTTGTTTGTTTGTATGGAGTCCTTACCCTTCATGTTGCCAGCATTCTCATCTTTAGATGATTATCCTTGCCTTCTCATCCTCCGAGTTCCGGTTCCCTCTTTTTGTTTATTTGTTTGTTTGTTTGGACTGCTTATTTGGTTTTGACCTTGGCTTGTTTTGGATTACGTTTTGGATTACCCCATTTAATAAAGACATCTGCAACTGGATCTCTATCTCTCCCTGTGTCTCTCTGGTACACGATCATCACATAAATTCTCTCAAGATACAAAAGGCCTAGTGGTTAGAGAGTTTGACTCCTAACCCTATGGTTGTGGGTTCGAGTCTCGGGCAGGCAATACCATGACTTAGGTGCCCTTGAGCATGGCACTGAACCCCCAGCTGCTCCCTGGGCGCCACAGTATAAATGGCTGCCCACTACTGTGTGTATGTGTGTGTGCACTTTGGATGGGTTAAACGCAGAGCACAAATTCTGAGTTTGGGTCACCATACTTGGCTGTATTTCACTTCGCTTTCACTTCTGAAAATAAAAAAGCTAAATTTCAAGTGTTCTGTCCCTTTTGACCACGAAGAACACAAGTGTGGCCCCCAAATAACAAAACCAGAGGGTTAAGATTAAGGTTTGCAGAAATGGTTTGGGGTGTATGAAGGCAAGTAAAGCAAGAACTTTACAGGAAAAGTGCATACATTGTGTATGTTCAAGACTGTCAAATTGCTGTTTTGCAATCGAAAGAAAGGTCATGGGAAAGTGCTTTGAGCCAAAAACAGAACTATTGTGCTTGTCAGACATTATGTCTTAACAAGACTGAACAGCTACGTCTCCTGAAGCACAATCTACGTCCTCAGTATCTCTAAATCCAGGGCCGCTGCTGGCCAAATGGGTGCCCAAGGCAGAGTTGTATTGTTGTGCCCATTCACAGTCAACAGCTTGTTTGTTATTTAAAATAAAGTACTCTAGAATATTGCTAAATATATGCTCCACAGTATATATAGAAATAAAAAAAAAATCATTTTTCATGAATTCTTAAAATTAATTTCTGTTTCAATCATCAAGTTCATTAATGTGAATTACTTTCAGTATTTTGGCAGACATTTTCAGACTTTCTTGTTTAGGGAGACCAGTTCATGCCTCCTCCAACCTGCCTCATGAGCAATTGAAATGTTCATGTAGAATTTTAGTTTGAGTGTTGATTATTATATTTGAAAAATATAATATAATAAATAGCAGTTGAATGTGATAGTTTGGGCTCTGTTGTTAATTTGAACCTTTATAGACAAATTACAATAATCCGGCCGGCAATAACACGACTTAGACTGTGCCCTTCAGCAAGGCACCGAACCCCCAGGTGCTTCCCACTGTTCCAGGTGTGTGTTCACAGTGTGTGTGTGTGTGTGTGTGTGTGTGTGTGCACTTTGGATGGGTTAAATGCAGAACAAGAATTCTGAGTATGGGTCACCATACTTGGCTGAATGTCACATCACTTTTTTTTATTTTTATAAATATATATATTAATATTATAGTAATGAGTCACGTGAGAAGGTCCCATGTATTGTTTACAGCATTATTTGACCAATCGAATTATAAAATGTGAATCACATAATGTATTACAATTCGACTTCTGACTTTTCATAGTTACACAACATCTAGTTAATCAATATCTCAATTATTGCTTTCATAACCTATAATTGAACATGATTCCTGATAATGGGAATCCAAATTCCAAATATTGTTACAGCTAAAGAAAAACTAATCTAATTAAATCATTATTATACATGTTTCTTCTGAACATAATGATCATGTAAAACATTTGTATTTCTGTAATATGTATTTCTGACTTTTTTGACAGCATGACAAGCAATATTAAATATAACCACAGAAACAAAGTAATGTAGTATTTTATTTAAAGAAATGTCACATCAGAATGTCAGTAAAAAAATCATATCAGGACACAAAAGATGTGTTGCAGAGAGAAAACACAAGCTCGATATTCAGTGCTGTATGTCTGATTGTAGAATGTGTAGATCTTCTGGATTCAGTGCAGAAGGATGAAGGAGAGCAGAGAACAGCAGAGGAACAGGAAGCTCTGAGTGACACCATTAGCACTGTTACACAGGTTTCCCTCACAACATTTGACACCCTGAACATCACCAAGTGGTGCAGAAGCATCACAAACAGATTTAGAAACACAGCCTTTTACAACTGCTGACTGGCCACCAGAACTCCCTGTTGAAGAGAAAGAGAACAGAGAACAGAAAACAGAGGTTAGTCTAAGCTGAAAATGAGTAAATGTGATCTGTATCAAACGCTCAATCATTAAAGCAATAAAAATCAAATCATCTTTTTCCAGATTCTCACCTGTTGCTGTAAAGCAGCGGTCTTCACTCCCTGAACAACTCAATGGGTTTAAGCAGCTTGTTCCATCACAAGAGTAACATTTCTTTCCATTGGCTACAGTAGAGGGATCTGCAGGACAAGAGCACGTATTACTTTATTTTCTGTGCAAAATGTAAAATCGAATGAAATAACACCGTTAGCTGCTCCATTCAATCAATTCACTGCTGTACACACCCTGTATTGTATTCCCTGATTTATTGTCCTTTGGAAGCTGTTGACCTTTGTTGACCTTAAAGATATTAATTTGCATATGGTCTGTAAAGCACAATACCTGGAGCGTCTTGGAGGTTACACTGGTCTGAGTTACAGCATGCTAAAGACGTCTTTGCAAGGCCCATGTTCATGGAACCAGCTGCACATTCAGGAACACAATCTTTAATCTTCACTTTAGCACTAATGTCTCCTGAAAACAAGAATGATTCAGAAAAGACCAGTTCAACATTAAATATGTTATAAAAAAATAAATATTTTATAATAAATATGTTATAAAGTAGCATTTGATTATTTCAAATATTGATTTCATTTTAAAACAAATGATATTGTTTGCATAACAATCAGAGAAAAACTATTACAACAGCAGAAATCTAAACAGTATTCTGTAATTATTACAATCATAAATTCTGTGAGGAAATTAGCAATTCTATGAGACATTACATTTTCAGTTAAGTACCACCAGAAAAAAAAAAAAAAAAAAAATCTCCATCACTCAAAAATAACAATGACTTTAAACCCTTTATATTGGACTTACCACTCTGTACAGTTGTTGTGACACTCATGCATTTGGAGAATCCACTGGGACATGTTTTTACCTTTTGATCCGAACAAGAACCCATCAGACCCATACACTCATAACAGCTGAAAGAGTGTCCTTTAGTAAAAAAAACATCAAAGGCATCAATAATCTGCATTTGTAATCAATAGCGTTACAAACACTATCTGTCTTTGTACCTGCAGTGAAGAGAACGAACAGAAGAAAAACTGAGATTTGCAGATCCATCTTTGATCAGGAGCTGAATGAAATAACATCTGCTTCAGTCTCATTTTATACCGTATCAAAGGGGAGGGTCTTTATGAGAAAATACAAGCTGAAACTTGTATACAAGAGAAACTTCAGCATGCATAATTTACATGGGAGTTATTGAAAAGGTCAATTTTAATAGGGTATAACAAAGAATGTATAAGTCTTTTCAGACCAACATTCTTAAAGGGATAATTCACCTGGCAATAAGCATACTGTCATCAGGTGCTCATCCTGTTTGACTTATCCTTTGTGGAACACTAAAGAAGATATTTGAAAAAAAAAGTGGCTCCATGTTTTTGCATGTTTGGGCCCGAACATTCTTTAAAGCATCTTCAATGTTCTGCAGAAGAAAGAAAGTCATACTTTGCTGAATGATTCAGAGGTATTACCTCCAGGATGATTGAAGGTTGAAGGAAAAACATGGCCAACATTAGTTTCTATGACCTTTTCATACACACACACACACACACACATACATATATAGTCTTGTTTCAGCAAGTTATCCACTAAAGTAGGTGCGGTTTATAAGTATGACCTATACTTTCACACACTGGGTAGGAGATGAATCATAAGCCATAAGTTTCCATCCCTCTGAAATGTTAAATCCCAAAGTGAATTAAATATAATTTATAAAAACGTAAATATTTTATAACATCTCAAGAGGAGAATAAGACTGTACTGGTGAAACTCTTGTTTTGTTTTGCTGAGATACTGTTGTTCCGACTTGACTCGAATAAGATGTTTATTAATGAAAGCAAATAAATTGTAATAAACAAAAAAAACACGAAAAGTGCAGTATGTTCTTTCAAGACTCTAACCCACACTGTTCATCTTCTCCCATCTTGCCCTCCTGGACTGGAATAATAGCCTTTATAACAAATTTTTCTCCCATTGCCTGCAGGATGACCACACACTAAAAAACAACAGAAACTTAGGTATATGTTAAAGAAATAAAATATATTATGGCTCCTGCATACAGGTGCATCTAAAAGAAATTTGAATATCAAGGAAAAGTTCTTTATTTTTTGTCATTTCATTCAAAAAAGAAAACTTTCTTATATTCTAGATTCATTGTGCACAAAATGAAATATTTCACAAGTTTTTTTGTTTGCATTCTGATGGTTATGGCTTACAGCTTAGTAAATAAAAAAATCAGTATCTCAAAAATATTTCAATCAAGAATATTTTTTCAAAGATCGGTCGAAAAAAGATCTACAAAACAGAAATGTTCAAGATCTCCAAAGCAGGTTAATTATGGGCTCCTTTTGCCTGAATGCCTGTTTCAGTGAGGTGTGGCATGGAGGCATTCAGCCTGTGGCACTGCTGAGGCGTTACTGAAGACCAGGTGTCTTTGATAGAGGTCTTCAGCTCCTCTGTATTGTTTGTCAGATGTTACTCTTCTTCCTCTTCACAATACCACATTGATTCTCTGTGAGGTTCAGGTCAGGTGAGTTGGCTGGCCAATCAAGCACAGTAATATCAGGGTCAGCAAACCAGTTAGAAGTGGTTTTTCGCACATGTGAGCAGGTGCTAAAGTCCTTCTGCAAAATGAAATCAGCGTCTCCATAAAGCTTGTCAGCAGATGGAAGCATATGGTGCTCTATGATCTCCTGGTAGATGACTGCATTGACTTTGGACTTGATAAATCACAATGGACCAACACCAGCACAGGTCACAGCACCCAAATAATTAATAATAATAATAATTTATTACATTTATATAGCGCTTTTCTAGGCACTCAAAGCGCTTTACATAGTCAGGGGTATCTCCTTATCCACCACTAGTGTGCAGCATCCACCTGTATGATGCGACGGCAGCCATATTGCGCCAGAACGCCCACCACACACCAGTTTACTGGTGGAGAGGAGACAGAGTGATGAAGCCAATCAGCAGATGTAGGGATTGTTAGAAGGCCATGATGGTCAGAGGCCAGTGGGCAAATTTAGGGGATTTTTACCTCTGAGCAACAGTCCAGGGCCCGGTTACACGATAACACTCGGAAGATATATCTTCCCAAAGTTGTTTATGTTCCTAAGTGTGTTCCCCGAAGTGTCCCTTAGGAAGCTTCTTAACACGCTGCCTCTTACGTTCATTGTTACAAAGGGCGCTGTCCGAGTAAAGGTGCTGAATTAGTTGGCATCGATTGCTCAGGAATCGATTTTCCACTTCACGCGAAGGTGCATTACAGCGCAAAAGAAGGACTATGCAAATGAAACATTCCTCAAATTATTCCAATAACATTTATTTTAACATAGTTTAAGTTATCAGTACAATATAGACTATTAATTCAATTATCAAATTGTCAGTAATATGTTCACACGATATGTTTGTGATGCAGTAGTGTAGCCAGAAAAGAGACTCTGGGTGTGCATATGAAAATCTGGGTGTGCCACATTTATTGTCAGATTACTGTGCACAATTATGGGATATTTTTGTCGCACTGCTTCCGTCCAACCATACTCCTAGTGGTAATTTGCAGGTCGTGTCAAAATGTAGTTAATTATTAAATGTAATAATTTTCTTCTAAATACGATAATTTAGAACTTCTGGTACGATACTTGGACATTTACAATCTGGCAACACTGTCTGTTGATGTTGGACCCGGGGAGGGAGAAACATCCTCATCAGGTGTAACATTAGGTTTTTTGCTAAAAAAAAAAAAAAGAAAAAGAAAGGAGCACTGCGACATATTGCTAGCTAGCAACGTGCAATCAAAAATTATCTGTTTATATCATAGACTGCTGGGGTCACAGTCAGCTGCTGTTTGCTGATTGGTTGGCAGTCAGAATGTCGGCAGATATATTTTAACAAAAATAATTTAAAATGTAAAATACATTTTAACATTTTTATCATTATTGCACCATATATTGGGTTCTTATTTCTGTGCCCCTGAGAGTATGATTTAGAAAGTTCATTGACGTCACAGAACTGCCAGATTCAAACAGCTTTCGCGCGTTGGCTTGGCTGGCACTGAGCCAGAGACAGACGCGCTCAGCGCTTGTCATATATCACAATTAATATGCAGTGTTTTCAACCACATAATGTTTATTTTAGATTTCATACATTTAAATATACATAATCACTAGTAAAACAATACATTACTAGTTTGTAAAATACACACTGATGTCTATGGAACCAGCAAAAACTATCTAATCAAATCCGATTTACCGACGTGTTTTATTCATATATCAGACAGACATAGCAGAACAATAAAGTTTACTCTATTCTTCTCCCAGTTCAACAGCCACTTACTTTCATGTATTTCGGGAGAAACTGTGGAATTCAAGTGCTGTACGTTAAACCCGGCTGACAGGACTCTGAACTGCAGCGCTCATCTCGTTATAGATCAAGATAATTTATAAAGGTTTTTAAAAGAAAAATCGGAATATCAGTTAGTTGACATGGTAGTCAAGTTTGTGTATATATTTTAATAAAAATATGAAAAACGAAATAAAACGAATACTGATCAGGCGGCAAGGAAGTCGACGAGAAGTTGAAGTCAGCTGCGTGCCGCCATCTTGTAGCAGAACTTCACTTGCGTTAGCATCCCATTGACTCCCATTCATTTTGGCGTCACTTTGACAGCGAATAACTTTACATCTGAGGCGTTTAAAGACTCCGTTTGTCCATTATTTATTTCTAAAGATACACGACAATGTATAAAGGGCTCCATTACCTTCTATGTTACATTATGGCCCCGTATAAACAGTTTTTGTAAAAATAGGCTAACGATTGCGTCATAACCACTCGTCTCTCTGTCGCATTACCGTACAGACAGGAGGAGAAGCTCGCAGGCAATTAACTAAATATGGCGTTCTGGCGTTACATTTTAAAATACTATCCAAAATAATTCATCAGAATACTTACTCCTGCTCACTCACGCCAAAGAACTCCCCGCTCAAGCTCTCCGTCTCTGCAAGATTAACGATAGCAGTTTGCACGCACAGCCACTTAGAAGATTTACATCTGGCAGACAGGTTGCTGACGTCATCAAGCTTAGTTTGAATCTTGCGCGTCAGAAACGGAAGTGCTAAAAAACGCTAAAACTGGGCTTCATTTGTCTCAATTGAGTTCCAGTGGGGTCGCTGTGTCCATTTCTTTTACTGTCTATGATACCGATACATCTGTTAGTGGCTGCAGTGTGTCACGTGACAATCATGACGCGTCGCCATGGAAACAAGGGGTCAGTTAAAATATTTGTAACTCAAGCGTGAAAGGGTTGATTTAAAATATATATTTTCTAAGTAAACAACAATAGCCCAAGTTTAGTAAACATTTTTTTATTGAGACTATAAAAAATAATTCTGCATCTATTTTTACGTGTGCCAGCTGCCACTGTGGGTGGCACAGGCACACCCTGGCACACCCGTGGCTACCCCACTGTTGTGACGGGTAGACAAACCGGTTGTCTCTCGCTAATTATCCACCCTCCTTATCCCGTTGTGCCACTTGTGCCGCTTCTTGACATGGGTTTAAGACTTCTAAAAATGATGTAATACACTTTTATATTAATGGTAAGGGACTTTACAGAATTGATTTGCAAGCAGCTGGACTTCAGCAGCTGGATCCCCTGCATTACCACACCTGCTACTAATCACTCTCTCATCAAGACCATTTAAGCAGTCACTTTTCACATCATCTTTGTCTTGTCTCATTTACACGTACAACAATCTGCATGTGTGTTTGGTTATTTATTCATTTATTTATTTTATTATTTGTCCATAAAATAAAAGCCAGTATGGGTTCAATGTTGTCTAGACCATAACATCCTATAAAGCATCTTTTATGTACTGCAGAAGAAAGAAAGCCATACATACATATATATATATATATATATATATATATATATATATATATATACAGTACAGACCAAAATTTTGGACACACCTTCTCATTCGTAGAGTTTTCTTTATTTCCCCCCAGGTTTTTTTTTTCGTGGGATTGGGACGGGAGAGATTTGAAAATCCACTCCCGTGTGACCGTCACCCTCTACTTCACACACACACTTGCCACAGCAGCCACGAGTCGCATTGGAGGGACGTCAACTCCCCCTTGGACTGATTGGCTAGAGACGCAGCTGTCAATCTAGGACTTCCGGCCTGATTTTCAACCTGATTTACATGAAACTCAAACTGCAACTTTTAGAAACGGAAGCCCAGAACGTGGAAACAAGGGCAAAGGGGAATAGACCACAAGCACATAAAAAAAATAACGTATGAGCAGGAAACCTGATTTTGTTTGCGATTTGGAAAATTTTGAATTCATGTTTCAGTTTTGTGTAATCCATGACAGCGCTGTTTGTTAATTTAAAAAATTGCATTTGTTTCTCGGTTTTGAGCGCTATTATTTTACACGTGTTTTTAAATATTTTATTTATTCTTATTATTTTTCGATCTGTGACTGCAATACATTTGGCAGGATTCTAATCCCATAGACTACCTCTTGAAGCTCATCAAGAGAACGCCAAGAGTGTGCAAAGCAGTAATCAAAGCAAAAGGTGGCTACTTTGAAGAACCTACAATATGACATATTTTCAGTTGTTACACACTTTTTTGTTATGTATATAATTCCACATGTTCCATGTTAATTCATAGTTTTGATGCCTTCAGTGTGAATCTACAAAAATCTAAAATTTTCATAGTCATGAAAATAAAGAAAACTAAAAAAAAAAAAAAAAATGAAATTATTAAAATAACCCTTGGTTCTTAATACTGTGTTCTGTTACCTGATGATCCTCGACTGTTTTTCTGTTTTGTGATGGTTGTGCATGAGTCCCTTGTTTGTTCTGAACAGTTAAACTGAGCAGCGTTCTTCAGAAAAATCTTTAAGCTCCTGCAGATTCTTCAGTTTTCCAGTATCTTTGCATATTTGAACCCTTTCCAGCAGTGACTTTATGAATTTGTCTTATTTTGTTGAAATATATATTTTTTTCAATTTAGTTCTGCCCTTCGTAAGCAACAGATATACTTGTATGTTTCCCGGTACACAAATTAAGTACAATTTATCTTCAAATTCCAAAAGTTTTCACCCCCCAGCTCTTAATGCATCTTGTTTCCTTCTGGAGCATCAGTGAATGTTTGAATCTTTTTTAATAGTTGTGTTTGAGTCCCTCAAATGTCCTCAGTGTGAAAAGATGAACTGTATCTCAAAATCATAAAGTCACTGCTGGAAAGGGTTAAAATATGCAAAGATACTGGAAAACTGAAGAATCTGCAGGACCTTAAAGATTTTTCTGAAGAACGCAGCTCAGTTTAACTGTTCAGAACAAACAAGAGAATCATGCACAACCATCACAAAACAGAAAGACAGTCGAGGATCATCAGGTAACAGCACGCAGGACTAAGAACCAAGGGTTCCCAAACTTTTGAGGGGGTTATTTTAATAATTTCAGCAATTTTTTTGTCTTGTGGACTAAATGTTAATATCTTTTATGTACAATATCTTAACCAGGACAGTACTAAATAAAAAAATAACATGCATTTAGTATGATCTCTCTTATTTTTTGAAAATTACTCATATTTTCTGCAAGGGGTGCCCGAACTTTCGAGCCCCACTGTATATGGATTTGTTACAACAAGCTATCCGTTAAAGTAGGTGTGGTAACCTTCAACCCCACATACTTGTTGGGATATGTTCCATAGGTTTCCTCACAGTTAATTAGGTTTGAGTTTAGCCTCAAGAGAAGATTGTACTGGTAAAACTTTTGCTGTTTTTACTACTTACCTGCTCAACTTACCTGCCACGTGGTCCTCTCCTTCATCTGTAATCTGCTCAGCAATCCTGCCATCCCACGAACCTGCAGTGATCGTGTTACTGCTCAGCTAGGTCTCAAAATTACTTGTTTTTCATTAACACCACTCATAAATATACAGTATATACACTAAACACTTTAAAAGAGACAGATATGTAAATGTTTGTGAAAGATGTTTTCTCTGTTTTGAAAGAATGAGCATTGTTAAATAATGTCACATTGCACCATTACTTTAGGTTAGTGGTATATCATTTTATCAGTTATTTTTTATTTGTTTATTGAGCAATACATAGGCCTATCATAGTTTTTACTAATGAATATATAGATTATAACTTTGTCTAGTGTCTTTATGAATGCTGTTGGCATGACTTTGCAAAAATGTAACTACAATAAGAAATAGCATAAAAGTAATATACTTGTTCTACAGTTCTCTGCACTAACGTTATTTGCTACTGATTTGATAGATCTGATCATGTTTTTTACAGATAATATCATGTGGGTTTTTTTTTTATATTTGCATTTTGGCTTGTGGTATCCTGTTAGAAATTACACGTGGGCTCTTTTGATTACTATCAGTTTAAGTTCTGGCAGTATTGCTATGAAAATTATTACAAATAAATAAATACAAATATCTTTCCACCTGTAGTCCCTTATTGCTAGCAAACTCTCTGTTTAGTCTGTTTTTGGAAAGGCTACTACGACTTTGGTGTTCAACATATTATTTCAGAGATGCAAACAATTATATTGAAATTTAAACTTCATTTGGTTGGTGTTATGTTGTTATAGTTTACTTTAAAGAGTTACTCCACCCCAAATAAAAATGTTGTCATTAATCACTTACCCCCATGTTGTTCCAAACCCGTAAAAGCTTAGTTCGTCTTCAGAACACAATTTAACATATTTTGGATAAAACCGGGAGGCTTGTGACTGTCCCATAGACTGCCAAGTAAATTACATGGTCAAAGTCGGGAAAAATATGAAAAGCATTACAAGAATATTCCATCTCTCATCAGTTCATCAATTCTTAGAAACAGCACATCCTTGTGGCACGCCAGACACAGAAAAGTGTAGGCAGTTTGAATGATATGGAGAGTCTTTGGAACACAATTTAACATATTTTGGGTAAAACCGGGAGGCTTGAGACTGTCCCATTGACTGCCAAGTATGTTACACTGTCAAGGTCCTGAAAAGTATGAAAAGCATCATCAGAATAGTCAATCTGCCATCAGTGGTTCAACCGTAACGTTATGAAGCGATACTGTTTGTAGGCGAAGAAAACAAAAATAAAGACATTACATAAGTTACTTCAACACTATATCACTAACTATATCAAACATATTTTAATATGTGAAAAATAATCAAGATATTTTGAGGAACTAGCTTTATAGTCATGGAAATATCATGCCTTTCAAATATTGATGCCAGAGGGTTTTTTTTTATAAAGCAATAGGTTGTAACCTGTAGCCACGTCAGTGCTTGAGGGCACTTTTAGTGTGTGTAAAGAGATGCTAAATGGTTAGAAATTACATTGAGCATTTATGTAGACTAAATTACATAACAAGCTGCAGGCTATATAATTTTTACATTATGAAAAAATAATTTTGAATAATGAAAATGAATTTGTTTCTGATTCTATTAACCAGTGTGAGAAGAAGAAACCACTTTTGCCGTAGCTATTTCTTTCAAAACAAAAGTATACACAGACCAGGATGTGGTATGTGCGTCAATGGCTGCGGGTATCAGTAAGTCCGAAAAAAAACAAGAACAAGATCCTTCTTGTAAGTCTCTTGAGCACATGCCATTGCATGGGCCTACATAAAGAGCTCCAACATTTATGGTTATCTTGTTATCCACTTTAAAATGTGCATCGAAAAGACAAAAAGGCATACAATTTGTAGCTATTGTTTGAGCTACTGTTTGTCAGACCATATTAATCTAATAAAAAAAAATTACTATGTAAATTGCCATATTCAATTTAATTTTTACATTATAAATTCTGCAAATTTCTCTCGCATTGAGCAACATTGTTTTTATTCATATTTTTCAACCTGTAAATAATAAATAAACACGATTAATGCAATGGCAACATGAATACAACACAATTATGAAAAACACAGATTAACATTGAGCTGTAGTCTCCAGTAAGAGTTCTGCTGCCACCTGCTGATAAATTATGCTAAACTCAGTTTAAAACTTTATTCAAAGATACAACATTGTGTAACAGTTCCAACGGGGGGAAAAATGTTGCATTTACAAAGTGAATTATGTTGTTTTATATCATTAATTTATCAATGCAGCAGCATGCTCCGATGGTATTTTACAGGGATGTCCAGAGAGAGAGAAGAAAAATCCTACATTTTTAAAGACTGATCGTCTCGGTCTCTTTACTGCTACGAAATAAACATGAGTTAACTGAAATGTAGAATGTCTTGATCTTGTTTGACTGTCTTGTAATGTCTTGTAAAAATGTTGTAAAATTATCTCGGCTACAGGATGGTGCAAAATCTCCCCTCAACGCATTTAATACTATGCGCTGCTTATTTTTTTATTTTTTGTAATTTATTTGGACTATTATTAGCATCTGTGATATTTAATCAGTCAACAGAGTTTTCAGGTTAACTGATCTAATTTTGTGTCTCTGGAAAATAGTGATCTGTTTATTACGTTGGAAATCAAAGTGTCTTTGTTAATAATGGATTTGTGGACACATTTTAGTTATTTTGTCATTTTCTTTACATACTTATAAGCTCCTGTGCCTATGCAAAAAAAAAAAAAAAAAATCTATTCATTAAAACCTATAACTAAGTGAACGAAATTATGTAATTTGAATATAAAGTGTTAATGTTATGACATAACATCAAATAAAAGATGGGCTGCTAAAGATCTATAGTCTATAAGTCACAGAATAAATGTAATTCAGATTTTTTTTACAAGGATTCTGCTTTGCCTGAATAGTTGATTTAGTATTTTTATCAATGTTAAAGGTTAAGATTGACAATAGAGCATAAACTATTAAAATTAGTTGCTGTTTATCTTTTTAGATCTAAAAATCAACACTCTGACACACACTGAGTTGTATAAGGCTGTTCTGTGCAGTGTGTGTGATTGTAGAATGTGAAGATCTGCTGGATTCAGTGCAGCAGGATGAAGGAGAGCAGAGAACAGCAGAGGAACAGGAAGCTCTGAGTGACACCATTAGCACTGTTACACAGGTTCGCTGAACAACACGAGATGCCCTGAACATCACTTACAGATGTTAGGCATCACAAATAGATTTAGAGAGACAGCCTTTTACATCTGCTGACGGGCCTCCAAAACTCCCTGAATAAGAGATAGAAAACACAGATTAGTCTAAGCTGGAAATCCGTTTGAGTTAGCTGTATAATAAATTTAAAGTGAACGATGGAGAAGCAAAAATAATGACAATGATTTTCCTTTTCCAGATTCTCACCTGTTGCTTTAATGCAGCGGTCTTCACTCCCTGAACAGTTCATTATGTTTAAACAGCTGTGCCCATCACAAGA